>NC_084563.2:42622098-42732098 GCF_033978685.3 Nerophis lumbriciformis
TATACATGTTTCAAAGTCTAATTGTAATATATATATATATATATATATATATATATATATATATATATATATATATATATATATATATATATATATATATATATATATATATATGTAACTATATGTACGGTAGGTCAGGAAAAAACACAAGAGGCTATACTTCGTACGTTTCCCTGCTCGTCAGCAAAACAGGCTTGTAGGGATGAAATAGCCTCTTGTGTTTTTTCCTGACCTAACGTATATTCCGCTCTACCCCAGTATTGAGCACTGTATAACAGATAAACCACCAAAACTTTGACTATATAACTATATTACATTACATCTTCAAATCTGGAGACAAACACCCCTTCACAAATTACCGGCCCGTCTCCCTTCTGCCACAGTTGTCAAAAATATTGGAAAAATTATTTGATAATAGACTTCGTGGCTTCATTGGAAAGCACAAATTATTATATGATTGTCAATATGGGTTCCGACAAAAAATAGGTCAACTTCATTAGCTTTAAGTGATTTAATAGAGAACATTACTAATGGTATCGAGAAAAACAAATTTGTTATAGGAATTTTTATTGATCTGCAAAAGGCTTTCGATACCATTGACCACCAGATTTTGGTAAATAAACTGGAAAACTATGGCATAAGGGGAGTGGCAGGGAAATGGCTGAAGAGCTACTTGAATGAGAGACAGCAGATTGTTCAGATCGACCAACATCCATCTACACTCATGAACATAACCTGTGGAGTCCCCCACGGCTCGATACTAGGACCCACACTATTTATAATGTATATCAATGAAATATGTAAAGTATCAACACTGCTGAAGTTCATACTCTTTGCTGACGATACAACCATTACATGTGCAGGTGACGACGTGAAGCAACTTCTGGCCTCTGTAACTGAGGAGATGATCAAGTTAAAAACGTGGTTTAATACCAACAAATTGTCTCTGAATTTAAAGAAGACCAAAATCATGCTCTTTAGCAATCGCAAAAGTGAAATACCCATCAGGATTGTTATTGATGATACACCAATAGAATATGTCCAACAAAATTCATTTTTAGGAGTGGTAATAGATGAAAATATAATATATCATGGAAGCCTCATATAAGTTACCTACGGAAAAAAGTTGCTAAATGTGTTGGAATGATGAGGAGATCATGTCATTTATTGAACACCAATGCTCTGCTTTTATTGTATCATTCATTTATTATGTCTTATTTAAACTATTGTGTTGAAGTCTGGGGAAATTGTTATAAATCTCATCTACAGCCTTTAGTCACTCTGCAGAAAAAGGCCATTAGGATTGTGTCCAATGTTCACTACTTACATCGTTCAAATCCACTATTCATGGAGTTAAAGCAACTTAAACTGCACGATGTAATCAACTTTAAAACTGCTCAAATTATGTTTAGGGCATCCCAAAACTCTCTACCATCCAATATACAAAACCTATTCCAGGATAGAGATGCTCACCATAGTTACAGTCTAAGAGGAAACAACAAATTACATTTGCCTAAATTTAGAACAACTTTAAAATCAATGTGCATTTCAGTGCGTGGAGTCAGTCTGTGGAACAACTTAGGGGAAGAGTTAAAAACCTGTTCTAACATGATTACATTTAAAAGACTGTTTAAAAAAGAAGTACTGAAGAAGTACGAGGAGGAAAGAGAGTGATGCCCTCAGCATAGAGCGATGGGAGAGGGGTGTATGGTCAGAGAGTGTTTGGGCCTGTGTGTGTGTGTGTGTGTGTATGTGTGTGTGTGTGTGTGTGTGTGTGTGTGTGTTTTGTCTCGTCTTGTCTTGTCCCATAGTAACAGTGGTACTATTGTATTGTTAGTGTATAGGAGTTTTTCTTGTTTTTGTTTGTATAGTATTGTTCTTGTATTATATTGTTTATGTTAAATAGGGAGTGAGTGAAAGGGGTTGGGATATTATAAGCAATTGCTTCATCCAACCCCTTTTCAAGCCATGCATAAATGTCTCTGCCAAAATGTAAAAAAAAAAAAAAAAGTGTGTTGTTGTATTGTGCAGGTTTGAAATAAATACAATATGATTTATGATGATATGTATATAGTTATAAATAGAAAAAAAAAAAAAATATATATATACATATATATATATATATATATATATATATATATATATATATATATATATATATATATATATATATAAATACATTTTCTCAATAATACAGTGACGTTTAAAACAAAAATTTGGTGAGTGTAGTTTTCTTCTGGCATTTTAGCATATATATATATATATATATATATATATATATATATATATATATATATTGAAAACTAGTGATGTCCGATAATGGCCGATATCCGATATTCCGATATTGTCCAACTCTTTAATTACCGATACCGATATCAACCGATACCGATATCAACCGATATATGCAGTCGTGGAATTAACACATTATAATGCCTAATTTGGACAACCAGGTATGGTGAAGATAAGGTACTTTTTAAAAAAAATTATTAAATAAGAGAAATAAATTAAAAACATTTTCTTGAATAAAAAAGAAAGTAAAACAATATAAAAACAGTTATATAGAAACTAATAATTAATGAAAATTAGTAAAATTAACTGTTAAAGGTTAGTACTATTAGTGGACCAGCAGCACGCACAATCATGTGTGCTTACGGACTGTATCCCTTGCAGACTGTATTGATATATATTGATATATAATGTAGGAACCAAAATATTAATAACAGAAAGAAACAACCCTTTTGTGTGAATGACTTTTTTGGGTTGGTGCACTAATTGTAAGTGTATCTTGTGTTTTTTATGTTGATTTAATATAAAAAAATAGAAAATTTAAAAATTTAAAAATTTAAAAAAAGGATACCGATAATTTCCGATATTACATTTTAACACATTTATCGGCCGATAATATCGGCAGGCCGATATTATCGGACATCTCTATTAAAAACGATTCTTGATTCAAAATATTTAAACATATGTTGTTGCCGTCTGACGTCACTCCATCATGCTGTGTTCGTGTGGCTTCAAGACTTGCTTAAATGCACACCCTCCTAACATGCTAATTGATTGTATCGATATATATTAAATATTTGACATAATGTATCATATAAAACAGGGGTGCCCATAACGACGGCGGCGAGCTACCGGTCGATCGCCGGCCAGTTAAAAAATAGACCAAAAAATTACCTATCATCAATTTTCACTTTGACCTCACATATCTTTTGATTGACATGCTGTACATGGCAACCAAGGGTCTTGTGAAATGACCGCTGGCTGGTGTAAGCTCAGAATGAAGACAAAAATGACCGGCAGGACCGCAAGAAACAGATTTTATTCAAACAGACTCTCTCTCCCAAATACTCTCAGGACTTGATCAAAAATAGGACTCAGATGCAGAGTGGAGACAATCCAGCAGGCTTTTATTTTGAATGTTCGCTTTTCACCTCCTGAGTCAGGGCAATACAACGGCTTCAAGGTTTCAAAAAATGTGGACAAACCGAAAATCTCTCCGAAAGGACGACACAAAAAAATTATCAATCTCGAACTATACTTAGCGAGGAATATAACTATGAAATTGAACAATAACAAACAACTTTTCAAAAGGACGGAGAAAAAATGGGCTACAAAACTTCTTCACTGTATCTGATCTAGAAAAATAGTTAACAAAAATTCACTCAAAAATTAGTAAAGAAGGAACTGTAAAAAAAAACTGAACTCACCACTTCGACCGCAAAGCTTTATAAATCAAAATTCACTCTGTTTAAGAGGAGAAAAGGAAACTCAAAATACCAACAATTGGGTGGGGGGCATGGTTGGGGGCGTGGTTTAGATATATATATATATATAAGAAATACTTGACTTTCAGTGAATTCTAGCTATATATATATATATATATTTTATTACATATACATATATATATATATATATATATATATATATATATATATATATATATATATATATATATAAAGAAATAAAATAAATACTTGAATTTCAGCGTTCATTTATTTACACATATACACACACATAACACTCATCTACTCATTGTTGAGTTAAGGGTTGAATTGTCCATCCTTGTTCTATTCTCTGTCACTATTTCAGAAGACACACATTATACAAATATACATTTTAAAATCAATAAGAAAACGGGAGCTCTAATTTGGGAGTCTGAATTAGGATCAGAAGTTCCTATATAAACATTGCGCACTCACGTCGCCTTTTTGTATTGATTACTGCAGCTGTGCACTGGATTCATTCACAAATACAAACTACAACTCACAAACACTTTAGAGTTAGGCTCCACCATCAGAATGTGTACTTAAACTTATAAAGATCACATGGATATTATTCAGTGAGTTGATTCACCAAAACTAACCTGTTATACAGGAGGAAAAAGCACACAGGACGTTTCAATTTTTCACAGACTGGTCGCGCTCATCAGAATGACAAGACACTTCCGGTCTGCAGGTGATAGCATTCAATTGGGAAGAAACGCCCTACTGCCCCCTACTGACCAATGTGAATACTGATAAATGTGTAATGACAGCTCCAAAAACGAATTCAAACCACAAAATAAAATAAATAAATCAACACAAAAATGTGACACATTATGGGTGGGTCACATATGCATGTACAGTAGATGGCAGTATTGCCCTGTTTAAAAGTGTCACAACATTGCTGTTTACAGCAGACAAACTGCTTTTCGGTAGACGAAAACTTGACTGCTGTTGTTGTGTGTTGTTACCGCGCTGGGAGGACGTTAATGAAACTGCCTAACAATAAACCCACATAAGAAACCAAGAACTCGCCCTCAATCATTAGCTGTTTATATTATGGGAAAGCGGACGTGTGAACAGGTTGTCAACACGTCACTCAGGTCTGCATGCAGCTGGAGGGGGCGTGGCCTCCAGCTCCGCCTGAATTTCGGGAGATTTTCGGGAGAAAATTTGTCCCGGGAGGTTTTCGGGAGAGGCGCTGAATTTCGGGAGTCTCCCGGAAAATCCGGGAGGGTTGGCAAGTATGGGTTAATGGGGAACAGGTGGAAACAATTAGGGATCCGGGATGACGTCAGACTGATGACACAAAAGGAAGAGCAAGTGACCTGAAACGAGAAGAGAGTTATTTTTCAAACTAAAACATGAAATTCACAAGACAAAAACCAAGACAAGAACTCCATCACCGCGGTATGACAAATACTTGCCGTTAAAAGTCTAAAGACCAAGCGCACCGTTCCTGTCTTGACAATAAAAGTGCTGCTCCTTCCTGCCTGTTTTCACAAAATAAGGGTCTCAGGAAACTAATGCACAGAAGCTCGCAAGCTACGGAATTAGCCCATAGTGTATTTATTGTAAAGTGTATAAAAAGGAATATGAAAGCTGAAAAAGGAAGTAGCTGAAAACCAACAACTTTCATGTGGTATTGGATAGAGATGAAGATTTTTTCCCCTCCGCAATCTAAATTCAAAGTTGTGGAACTTATCAGCAGCTACATGTCTGATTCCAATCAATTCAAGTCATCAGAATAAAGTAATACAACAATGTATATTCTTGTCTTCAATAAAGAAGGGAATACATATGCAATTAACTTTTTTTTTTTATCAAACACCTATAACACGTTAACAAAAAATGCCTGTTTATATATAAATATCTCACCTTGATTATACATCAGGGGTGCCTACACTTTTTCAGCGGGCGGACTGCTTATGAGTAGGGATGATACTCGAAACCGATTTTTCCCGGTTGTTCGATAAGAAAAGAACCGAGTCCTCCAACTCGAATCCCTTTTTGAGAACCGGTACCCGTTATCGAGACCACTATAGTAAAGAAAAAGAGTTGGTTCTTTATACGAATCCCGTCCCGACCAGAAATGCCCTTTGAGACATCACAAGAAATGACGTCACGTAGCTCAGTCATTAGACGCAGATAGCAAAAGCAGGAAAAACAATGGACAAAGCGCTCCAAGGAGTACCGTATTTTCCGCACTATAAGGCGCACCTAAAAACCACAAATGTTCTCAAAAGCTGACAGTGCGCCTTATAACCCGGTGCGCTTTATTACGATTCATTTTCATAAAGTTTCGATCTCGCAACTTCGGTAAACAGCCGCCATCTTTTTTCCCGGTAGAACAGGAAGCGCTTCTTCTTCTACGCAAGCAACCGCCAAGGAAAGCACCCGCCCCCATAGAACAGGAAGCGCTTCTTCTTCTACTGTAAGCTACCGCCCGCCCCCGGAAGAAGAAGAAAAAACGCGCGGATATCACCGTACGTTTCATTTCCTGTTTACATCTGTAAAGACCACAAAATGGCTCCTACTAAGCGATCCGGTTCATAAAAAGACGCAATCTCTCCATCCGCACACGGATTACTACCGTATTTCACAGCAACTGATATTCCTGTGAACCGCACTGTGGAACGGGAGCACGTACGGTGAATATTCGCACCACAGGGAATGAGAAGTCATCCTTCACTGTGGTTCTAGCTTGCCATGCTAACTTCCACCCATGGTGATATTCAAAAGGAAGACCTTGCCAAAAGAGACCTTTCCAGCCGGCGTCATCATAAAAGCTAACTCGAAGGGATGGATGGATGAAGAAAAGATGAGCGAGTGGTTAAGGGAAGTTTACGCGAAGAGGCCGGGTGGCTTTTTTCACACAGCTCCGAAGGCGAACACACCTTCACTAAGACGGGCAGACAGCGCCGGACGACATACGCCAACATTTGCCAGTGGATCGTAAATGCCTGGGCAGATATTTCGGTCACAACTGTGGTCCGAGCTTTCCGGAAGGCAGGATTCACAGAACAACAGCGACACTGACTCCCGATGACTTCGACGAGACGGAACCGGCCATTTTGGATACCACGCTTGCGCAACTTTTCAATTCGGACACCGAAGACGAAGAATTCGAAGGATTTACGAATGAAGAATAACTTCAGAAGGTGAGCGCTATGTTTATTTTGTGTGTTGTGACATTAACGTTCGAGCAACATTATGTTACTATTGCTCTACACCATTTTGAATTTTACTATGTTTGTGATTGCACATTTGCGTACATTTTGGGACAGAGTTGTTAGAACGCTGGTTTTCAATATATTATTAAAGTTTGACTGAACTATCTGACTGTTTTTTTGACATTCACCTTAGCGCAGCGTTTTTTTGACATTCACTTTAGCGCAGCGTAGGCGCGGCTTATAGTCCGGGGCGGCTTATTGGTGGACAAAATTATGAAATATGTAATTCATAGAAGGTGCGGCTAATAATCCGGTGCGCCTTATAGTGCGGAAAATACGGTAATAGAGTTCAAAACAAAAGGTATAATCCAATTAATAACTTTATTGAGAGATTTGAGCAAGGTAAAAACACATGACGAACAGTTTTACGACCAACCAGAAGCATAGCAACCAGGCTAGCAACGCACCTCCTTTACGGCAGCTGTTGCAACGTTCTTAAAGCAACCGCAGCACATACATATATATACAACATATCATCGTTTTTTAACTCTTGTTTTTCTTTCCTTGTAAACAAAACAAAATCACACTGTATATGTGTTGTCTGTCTAAATATAAATAATGCAGACGAGGCGTGTTGGCTGAGTTCTTGACGTTTACTTTTACATGCAACAACACTTTTCGGGGCTACCGCGCATGCTCATCACTCCCGTTGCATGCTGGGTAATGTAGTGTTGTATTCCCTAGCTAATAACATCACATCTTTCCCCCTATAAAGAAATAATGTTAACTCAATAAAGTGTATTTCTTTTTTTAGCTTTAAGTTTTCATTTTTTAGCATTGTAACCACATTTGCAAACAACTTTTCTCTTCATAGAATTTTCTTTCAATAAAGAAATAAAGTGCAAAAATGTCAAAGCATCATAACAAACAGTTATGTCAAATAGCTGCAGAAGTGCACTTTTTGGAGAGCTGTATTATTTTAAGTTTTGTGCCCAAGGGACAGATTTTATTTAACACTATATTATTATTTATACACCTATAGTGATCACAGAGAAAGGTTGTTTTTGTGCTACTGTATATATTTGTTTTTCTGAAAAATCCCACTTAATATACTTCGGGTAACAACAGTCAATATTTATTTGTTTTATTTTATTTTTTTAGGGGGGTAACAGTCAATATTTATTTATTTATTAGATTAAATTGTTTTCTTATATCATAAAAGTGAGCTTTTGTTAAACCAAATATTGTGTGTTTTTTTCCATATACAACAACTTATCTGGACTCGATAAGGAATCGGTTCGATAAGAAGATTCGATAATAGGATGCGATAATAGGCTCGAACTCCATAAATTATTATCAAACATCATCCCTACTTACGATCAAGGGCTATATAAATAAACTTTGATTGATTGAATGGTAGTAGAGTATTAAATATCTTAAAATGTGTTTTGCGGTGATTCCATATTCGACCACAGTGCCAGTTGCTATGCAGAGTGGTGCTTTCCATCATTTTCAGCAGACTGCATTTCAAAATGACTAACCATCCACCTTTTTTTTTTTTTTTTTACGGAGATCCACCCAGTGTCAGGTTCAAACACTGATGACATCTATTAAACAGACGAGAATCAAGGAATCATGCAGAGACAGAGTTAAATTGGGCTCAATTGAGGAGACACGTTTTTTAGGCTGTACTCTAGTTACAGATCTAAATTACGTATTATTTTAAGTTTTGTGCCCAATGGACTGATTTTATTTAACACTATATTATTATTTATACACCTATAGTGATCACAGAGACAGGTTGTTTTTGTGTTACTGTATATATTTGTTTAACTGAAAAATCCTACTTAATATACTTTGGGTAACAGTCAATATTTATTTATTTTATTTTATTTTTTTAGGGGGGTAACAGTCAATATTTATTTATTTATTAGATTTTATTTTTTTCTTATATAATAAAAGTGAGCTTTTGTTAAACCAAATATTGTGTGTTTTTTTCCATACACAACTACCTATCTGGACTCGATAAGAGAATCGATAAGGAATCGGTTTGATAAGAGGATTCGATAATAGGCTCGAACTCGATAATTTCTTATCAAACTTCATCCCTAGTTATGAGATGGCCAAGTTGTGGTGAGCTTATCTCTTCTTCTCTCTCTCTCTTTCATCATTTATTATTTTTCCTTTTGTTCACTGCTTTTGTTTTACCTCTCTTTTTTAAAATGGAGCTGTTCTGTGCTCTTATGTTGTGACTATGGACGGGTTGCGGCGTGTCTTCATGTTACGAAATTCTGTGTATATGTTTGAGGCTAGTAGTTAGCACATGGAGAAGAAAACAGCTTGTTAAGACAACAACTGGATCCCATTTTTTATTGTCACATAAACACATGACACTCCAGACCATGCTTGTGTTTTTGCTAGTCTCGTTTTAAAGAAATAAACTCAACAGTATATAACGCTACTTTTGTACATGTTGAATGGATCGGGAGATAGCAGCAAGACAATCGCTTCATTCCGAATTTCGGAAGATATATTTTCATGCGCTACAATCCAAATAACTTTCGACATAAACCACCCGTCTCGAGCCAAATGAAATTTTGATCCGATTGGGTCAGAATATTCCGAATGGCATGTTTATATTAAGAATTGTAATGTAAATTTGTCCACGTGCACAAAAATAGTGTATAAGTCAGTACACAAATGAGTGTGCTCGCTGGCAGATTTCACTCTAAAATACAGACATTAAACATTTTAGATAACACTTTTAACAAGTAAATAACATACATTCAAGTTAAACATTTGAAAACATTCCCGGATAACATTCTGACAGCATTTGTGTACAAGTATTGGGTCTTTTCTTTAGCAGATTTTAATTATGCAAGCGAGTAATCACCTGTGATTAATCATGATTGATCCAAATTCCAAAATGTTCACTCTCGCCTGGGGCAAAAAACGATCTATACCACAGCTTGCGATGAATACCGGCATCGATAAAAAGTATTCGGGGCGTTGGGAACAATGCAACATGAAAGCGGTCTATGCATGAATACAAGTGTGACACATACACTCATACCCTACTCGCTCTCATGAACAATTATTATTACCGGCAGCCACTTTTGGTAATTAAATGGGGGATTCATTCAAACAAGCTTCAGGAGCATGACAAACAAAACCAGATAAACAGACAAACCATCAGCACAAACACAGGGCTTAACAGAGCTCAAGTATTAAACCTGAACCTTGCAAGAAAAAAATGATTTCTAACTAAACAAGACTGGTACAAGTGTTCCATTCAGGAAATCCTCAACACAAATCTCCATAAATACACTACATTGCCAAAAATATTTGGCCACATGCCTTGACTCACATATGAACTTGAAGTGCCATCCCATTCCTAACCCATATGGTTCAATATGATGTCGGTCCACCTTTTGCAGCTATTACAGATTCAACTCTTCTGGGAAGGCTGTCCACCAGGTTGCGGAGTGTGTTTATGGGAATTGTCGACCATTCTTCCAAAAGCGCATTGGTGAGGTCACACACTGATGTTGGTCTGATACCTGGCTCTCAGTCTCCGTTTTAATCCATCCCAAATGTGTCCTATTGGGTTTAAGTCAGGACTTAGTTCATCCACACCAGTTTCTGTCATCCATGTCTTTATGGATCTTGCTGTTATGTTGGAAAAGGAAGGGGCCTGCTCCAAACTGTCCCCACAAGGTTGGGAGCATGGAATTGTCCAACATGTTTTGGTATCCTAGAGCCTTCAAAGTGTCTTACACTGGAACTAAGGGGCCAAGCCCAACTCCTGAAAAAAAACCCCACACCATAATTCCTCCTTCACCAAATTTCACACTCTGCAAAATTCAGTCCGAAATGTAGCGTTCTCCTGGCAACCTCCAAACCCAGACTCGTCCATCAGATTTCCAGATGGAAAAGAGTGATTCGTCACTCCAGAGAACGCGTCTCCACTGCTCTAGAGTCCAGTAGCGACGTGCTTAACAGCTCTCTGCGTACTGTACGTGGGCTAATTGAAAGGTCACATGAAGTTTGGAGCTCTGCAGCAACTGACTGTGCAGAAAGTTAAAGTTAAGTTAAAGTTAAAGTTAAGTTAAACCAATGAATGTCACACACACACTAGGTGTGGTGAAATGTATCCTCTGCAGTTGACCCATTCCCTTGTTCACCCCCTGGGAAGTGAGGGGAGCAGTGGTGATTTAACCCCCAATTCCAACCTTTGATACTGAGTGCCAAGCAGGGAGGTAATGGGTCCCATTTTTATAGTCTTTGGTATGACTCGGCCGGTGTTTGAACTCACAACCTACCAATCTCAGGGCGGACACTCTAACCACTAAGCCACTGAGTAGGCCAAGTCGGCGACCTCTTTGCACTATGCGCTTCAGCATCCGCTGACCCCGTCTCTGTCAGTTTACGTGGCCTACTACTTGGTGGCTGAGTTGCTGTTGTTCCCACACTCTTGCATTTTCTTCTAATTAAGCCAACAGTTGACTTTGGAATATTTAGGAGCGAGGCAATTTTACAACTGGATTTGTTGCACAGGTGGCATCCTATGACTGGAAATCACTGAGCTCCTGAGAGTGGCTGATTCTTTCACAAATGTTTGTAGAAATATTGCCTAAGTGCTTGATTTTATACACCTGTGGCCGGGCCAAGTGATTAGGACACCTGATTCTGATCATTTGGATGGGTGGCCAAATACTTTCGGCAATATGGTGTATGTTTCATTTGGAATTTGGGGGAGGCAACAATATTATTTTTTTAGATTTTACTAATTTGTTTAAATTAATGCCTTTCTCACACCAAAGCAAAACAGGAAACATTATGCAGCTTATTATAGCTTCATAGCTCTCTGTAAGGATGCCAGCAAGCATCATCCTTATCTGAAATTGAGTTTTAGCTGTAGAGGTTTCTGGGGAACATAAAAGACACATACAAACAGATTGATGTTGGTTGCGCTGCCGCTTGGCAACCTTTTTATCCATGCTTGAATGCCATCTTTTGAACAACAGTGTCAGTTGCCACGTATGAGGCTGTATGCATGTGCGATAGAGATATGAAGGACGGTGAAAAAGTTACCTGTCTAAAGCTTCATCACTAAGCACTCCGAATGCTTATTAGATATGTTTAAAAGTGCAGCGAAAATGTATTTGTTTCCCTACTGGCATTGAGCAACACTGCTAACAAGATTAAGACACACACAGTCATGGTCAAAAGTTTACATATACTGAACATAATGTCATGGCTGTCTTGAGTTTCCAAATATTTCTACGACTCTTATTTTTATGTGATAGAGTGATTGGAGCACATATTTGTTGGTCACAAAAAACATACTTGCAAGCTCCTGCTTCCACGGCGACAATGACGCCTCCTGGTCCAGCTTGCACGGCGACGACGACGCCTGCCGCTGCTTCCACAGCGACGACGATGTCTGCTCCTTCCTCGTCTCCGGCGGGCCTTCCAAGGGAGTCGCCACCTTCCTTGCCCTCATCGTCGTCTCAGCGACCTCGAGCTGTCCGGCTGAGCAAGCAGCAATCAGGGGCTTCCATGCGGGTCTCTCAGAGGTCAGTGAATGGACGCCAGTGGCGCAAACAGCAGGGACGCCCAGGACGTTTTTGTAGAACTCTCCGGCTGCTGAACTTCTGGCGCCACTCACGCCCACCTTCTCGGCGGCCACAAATGTGGCCTTTCCGTGGTCATTCCATTCGCCGCCGCCACCTGACTTTACCCCGGTGGATTCGGGGACACTTGGCCTGGCGACCCACCACCAAGTCCTCCCTCCGCCCTCCCTTGACTCTTGAACTATATCTTAGTTTTTTGGGTTTTAGTTTTTCCTGGGGACATCTGGAATATGTCCTTTAAGGGGGAGAAATCTGTTATGATCCGCTGCCCGGATCATATTCTGTTTACGTTTTCAAGTCACTTGTGTTTTCAGCACCTCTTGAGTTTGTTTGTTTCAGTTGCCATGATGACAGATTGCACTCAGCTGCTTCTGGTTAGTGTTCGAGACGCTCACCTGTTGTCCGGGCACTACTCAGAGGGCTATTTAGTGTTTGCCTTGGCCTCACTCGGTCTGGCTTCCGAATTTGCTTCATGCAACAGTTGACGACGATTGATTCCTGCTCTATACCTGCTAGCTTCCACGCTAGGCTATTTTGCTTGCTAGCTCCCATGCCAGGCTATTATTCATCGACTACAGCTCTGCTTTTAACACGGTCATCCGACAAAAAGTCACTGCTAAATTCCTCACTGTTGGTCTGACACCGGCTCTCTGTGACTGGGTCCTGAACTTTCTCACAAATCAGCCCCAGTCAGTCAGAATCGGCAACCAGACATCAGGCACAAAGGTTCTAAGCATAGGGACCCCCCAAGACTGCGTGCTGAGGCACCTATTGTACACCCTCTTCACACACGACTGTGTGGCCTCCCAGAACAACACCAGTATCATCAAGTTTGCAGATGATACTTTGGTCGTCGGACTAATCACCGTGGGAGCTGAGGCAGCGTACAGAAGGGAGGTAGTGGAACTGGTGGCCTGGTGTCAGGATAATAATCTCTCCTTGAACACAGACAAGACCAAGGAGATGATTATTGACCCACGGAGAAGGAGTACCCACTACACACCTCTGTACATAGGGGGGACAAAGGTGGACATGGTGAAAACCTTTAAATTCCTTGGGACCCACATCAGCGAGGACCTCACCTGGGATCACAACACCCAACAAACAATAAAGAAAGCCCAGCAGCGACTGTACATCCTAAGAAGGCTGAGAAAATTTGGCATGCCACCCAAAATTCTCAGCAACTTCTATAGAAGTACGGTTGAGAGTGTCCTTACCAGCTCAATCACGGTCTGGTATGGAAACTGCACTGCTAAGGACGGGAAGGCACTCCAGCGAGTGATTAAAACTGCTCAGTACATATCAGGAGCAGCCTTCCCCTCACTACAGGGCATGTACTCTACCAGTACTCTTTCACCTTTGTCATTATCTTCCTCTTTATGCTCTACTCACCCTATATAAAACTCTCTTTGAACCACATCTAAACTACTGTAATGTCATCTGGTGTAACACCTTCCCTACCTACCTCCACAAATTAGAATCCATGCAAAAGAAAATTATACGGGCCCTGTCATGGTCCAAGTTTAATGCCCCCACTCGACATCTATTCCATAATTATCATCTCTTAAGACTGACAGAGTTCAATATTTATCAAAATGCTTGTTTAACCTATCAAGTCATTTACAGGCTGAATTTAAGGCTCTGTAGCTTGGTTCCTATCTACCATCCCCAGCATGCCCACAGCACTCGTAACTTAGATCTGATATCAGGGAAACATAGTTTACTGGATTGTACCGCTCGAAGTGTTGTATGCAGGGGACCAAAGATTTGGAACCGGCTTAATGAGAGCCTCAAGATGCTGTATCCATTCTCCAACTTCAAAAATAAACTGAAAACTTATCTATTAACCACCTATATTTAATGCCTCATGTGGGGTAGACTACTGTTGGGTTTTGCATGGTTGAATGAATGTATGTATGTATGTGTATGCTTGCTTTAGTACTATTATCTTGTGTTAATCATATAGCGTTGTTTTTTGTTTTGTTTTTTTGTTGTTGTGCTTGCTACCATGTTTCATCATTCCATGTATATACTATCCTCTGGACCCCCTGTCTAAAGCTTCTTCTAGCTTATTTGGGGGACCCGTTCACGTACCAACATCTTTAAATGATGATACTTCACTACTATTGTAATTGTTATATGGTATTGTGAATAAACTTGAAACTTGAAAAAACTTGAAACTTGAGGGCCACCAGGATAGCACACAACATCATAAAGGACAGAACACACCCCCAGCACAGTCTCTTCAGCCTCCTACCATCAGGCAGACGATACAGGAGCCTGAAATCCAGGACTACGAGACTGACTAACAGTTTCTACCCACAGTTTCTACCCAAGTTAGCTTGTGAATGCTAACTTGTGAATGCTAGCTACCCCCCCCGTTTTAGTTTTGTCTTTTTGAACAAAAAACAGCTACCATGACCACCCCCGAACTGTGAACCATCACTGTAGACACTTTTCACCTTTGATCACTAAAGACACTTTAACTGCTACCTCCATATTTATACTGTTGACTGTCAATCAGAATGTGCAATAATGTTATGTTACTTACTGTTCCTTGTATATACATTTTTATTTTTATTTTTTATTTTTAGCTAAGTACCATGTGACTTGTTGAAGGGTGGACTAGCAAAGTAAGATTTTCATTGTACGGCAAACTGTCTGTTTAACTGTACATATGACAATAAACAATCTTGAATCTTGAACGCTAGCCCATTTACTTTTTGCCTTAAGTGCTATGAGCACGTTTTTCTTTGTTCTGTCGGATTTATTCCTTAAATAAATCATTACCTACTTGCACGCTGTGTCCGAAGCCCGTCTGCATTCCTGGGAGAACAAGCCCTGCATCACGATGCGACCCGGTCATCACAGTTTTTCTGACATGGACTTGCTTCTTCAGCATCGTCCACACGTTTAAGTCAGGACTTTGGGAGGGCCATTCTAAAACCTTAATTCTAGCCTGATTTAGCCATTTCTTTACCACTTTTGACGTGTGTTTTGGGTCATTGTCCTGCGCCCAAGATACAACTTCCGGGCTGATGATTTTAGTTTGTCCTGAAGAATTTGTAGGTAATCCTCATTTTTCTTTGTTCCATTCACTCTCTGTAAAGCACCAGTTCCATTGGCAGCAAAACAATCCCAGACCGTAATACTACCACCACCATGCTTGACGGTAGGTATGGTGTTCCTGGGATTAAAGGCCTCACCTTTTCTCCTCCAAACATATTGCTGGGTATTGTGGCCAAACAGCTCAATTTTTGTCTCATCTGACATCACATGGACAAAGATAAGACCTTCTGGAGGAAAGTTATGTGGTCAGATGAAAAATTGAGCTGTTTGGCCACAATACCCAGCAATATGTTTGGAGGAGAAAAGGTGAGGCCTTTAATCCCAGGAACACCAAGCCTACCGTCAAGCATGGTGGTGGTAGTATTATGGTCTGGGATTGTTTTGCTGCCAATGAAACTGGTGCTTTACAGAAAGTAAATGGGACAATGAAAAATGAGGATTACCTCAAAAATCTTGAAGACAACCTAAAATCATCAGCCCGGAGATTGGGTTTTGGGCGCAGTTGGGTGTTCCAACAGGACAATGACCCCAAACACACGCCAAACGTGGTAAAGGAATGGCTAAATCAGGCTAGAATTAAGGTTTTAAAATGGCCTTCCCAAAGTCCTGACTTAAACGTGTGGGCAATGCTGAAGAAACAAGTCCATGTCAGAAAACCAACACATTTAGCTGAACTGCACCAAATTTGTCAAGAGGAGTGGTCAAAAATTCAACCAGAAACTTGCCAGAAGCTTGTGGATGGCTACCAAAAGTGCCTTATTGCAGTGAAACTTGCCAAGGGACATGTAACCAAATATTAACATTGCTGTATGTATACTTTTGACCCAGCAGACTTGCTCACATTTTCAGTAGACCCATAATAAATTCATAAAAGAACCAAACTTCATGAATGTTTTTTTGTGACCAACAAGTATGTGCTCCAATCACTCTATCACAAAAAAATAAGAGTTGTAGAAATGATTGGAAACTCAAGACAGCCATGACATTAAGTTATTTACAAGTGTATGTCAACTTTTGACCACGACTGGACAATGTGTGTCAGAAACATTTCAGGACTGTCTGTTCTTGCCACAAGACCAGACGATTCACCAGCACAAGAGATACTACGGTGTTTTCTTCGTTCGGTAAGCGAGAAGAGCCAAAAGGCGTGGCACGACAACTTGTGGCTAGGTCAAAGTCGTCTTGATAGGTTCCTGCCCAAGTGGAACATATCCGTTCTGGATCAACTTTCCTACTCACCCAAACTAGTTTTGTGCAATGTTTTTTTCCTCCTTCTTTAACTCACGGGGGTCACCTCGGTGACCGTTTTGAAGATGTGGATCACATCAAGATAGCAGTGACGACGGAGCGCCAGAGGATCTTGGAAAATTCCTGTCAGGCGTGCATGAAGGCATGACAAGAATGGCTAGGAACATGGGTTAGACTCCGTTGGGATTACTTCAAAGGGGAAAACTTGTAGATAGCAGTGTGTAGTGTGCAGACACTTTTCTGATAGCTCCTGCTTGCATTTCTCCTTAAGTAACGGCTCCTGGACTGTACTTTTTTCTTGGATACAATAGGCTGTTTTCAAATGTTTCAATACCTTATCTGTAACGGCGGATTGTTCTTCCAGGGTGCGGACGTAACGACAGGAAACAATGTGCAGGTAAGAGTATGATTTATTCTCATAAATCAAGCCAGAGCATGGCCACCGCTGCTGCTCACTGCTCCCCTCACCTCCCAGGGGGTGGAACAAGGGGATGGGTCATACGCAGAGAGTAATTTCACCACACTTAGTGTGTGTGTGACAATCAGTGGTACTTTAACTTTAACAAACAAACACAAGAAAAACAAACAAAACAAGCGTGCATATAGCACTGGAAGCAAACGGGATAGCTACACAGGAAAAACTAAGGCGGAATTTAGCGCAAGAAACAAAAGGAATAAACGTAACAGTTGCAGGAGAGCAAACAAAAGCACCAGAATGAGTAAGGCGAAAAGGCAGGATTAAATAGCTCTCTGATTAGGTGAACGTCCCGAACACTAATCAGAGGTAGGTAAAACAATGAATAACCATAGTAACCAAGGAGATATAAAACAGGGGTGCTGAAACAGAACTTAAACAACAAGTGAATCAAAAACGTAAATAAACTATGTTCGGGGCAACGGACGTAAGTGTGGCTTACCGCTAGCAAAAGCCTATTACCAGCAATCTCAGCAACAAGGTGCCTTCAACCATTCTTCCAAAAGTGCAATGGTGAGGTCACACACTGATGTTGGTCTGATGCCTGGCTGTCAGTCTCCGTTTTAATTCATCCCAAAGGTGTTCTATTGGGTTCAGGTCAGGCCAGTCAAGATCATCCATGCCATTATGGACCTTGCTTTGTGCATTGATTGATTGATTGAAACTTGTATTAGTAGATTGCACAGTTCAGTACATATTCCGTACAATTGACCACTAAATGGTAACACCCGAATAAGTCGGGGTCCAGGTAATCAATTCACTGGTGCACAGTCATGTTGGAAGAGGAAGGGGCCTGCTCCAAACTGTTCCCACAAGGTTGGGAGCATGGAATTGTCCAACATGTTTTGGTATCCTGGAGCATTCAAAGTTTCTTACACTGGAATTAAGGGGCCAAGCCCAATTCCTGAAAAACAACCCCACACCATAATTCCTCCTTCACCAAATGTCACACTCCGCAAAATTCAGTCCGAAATGTAGCGTTCTCCTGGCAACGTAACAGTTGCATGAGAGCAAACAAAAGCGCCAGAATGAGTGAGGCGAAAAGGCAGGACTAAATAGCTCTCTGATTAGTGCCTAGGAACAGGTAAACGTTCCGAACACTAATCAGAGGCAAGTGAACACAATGAATAACCATAGCAACCAAGGAGACACAAAACACGAGTGCTGAAGCAGAACTTAAACAACAAGTGAATCAAAAATGTAAATAAACTATGATCCGGGCAACGTGGCCTACCACGAACAAAAGCCTGTTACCAGCAAGCTTAGCAACAAGGTGCCTTCATTTTCTACGGATGACCATCATAAACTTCTTCAGAGAGGGTGATGTTGGAGACATAAAAGCCTCAAAGTGTATATGCTACCCTACCGATGTCTCGAACGAGTAGACAGTTACAGGCCAACAGACCGCTAATTAGTTCCATAAAGAAGAAATATGAAGCCTGTGTGAATGGCAGTGAATCAGCCAGAAGTCCTTCTGGAATTTGCTTGGAGCGAGACCTGAGCATATTTCAGACAAAGATATGGGCAGACAGACAACAGGCAGAACCCAGCACCAACAAATTAATGAGAAAACTGCTGCTAAGAAGAAAACAGCAGTGGACGGTGGGCTACTAGGGCTAACTTTGACTAAGGGTTGTCATCGCCGGATCTAATTTGTTAGATTAAGTGCATAATCAACAATCAGTCAAATCTGTGGCATTTTTTTTTATTTTTTATGTAAGAGCACTAAACAGATTGTGATCATATGTGGAACTTTATCCTTCTCATTAGGTTTCAGTAACATCCCGTGGATGTAAATTTAGCCGGTTTAGTGTTCCAAAGTTCATTATATACAATCTTTAATTTAATGTCTTTGGAGGGTCATTGTCGTCAACTGACCAAAAATTGTTTTTATCATCCATCCATCCATCTTCCTCCGCTTATCCGAGGTCGGGTCGCGGGGGCAGCAGCCTAAGCAGGGAAGCCCAGACTTCCCTCTCCCCAGCCACTTAGTCCAGCTCCTCCCGGGGGATCCCGAGGCGTTCCCAGGCCAGCCGGGAGACATAGTCTTCCCAACGTGTCCTGGGTCTTCCCCGCGGCCTCCTACCGGTCGGACGTGCCCTAAACACTTCCCTAGGGAGGCTTTCGGGTGGCATCCTGACCAGATGCCCGAACCACCTCATCTGGCTCCTCTCGATTGTGGAGGAGCAGCGGCTTTACTTTGAGCTCCTCCCGGATGGCAGAGCTTCTCACCCTATCTCTAAGGGAGAGCCCCGCCACCCGGCAGAGGAAACTCATTTCGGCCGCTTGTACCCGTGATCTTGTCCTTTCGGTTATAACCATAGGTGAGGATGGGAACGTAGATCGACCGGTAAATTGAGAGCTTTGCCTTCCGGCTCAGCTCCTTCTTCACCACAACGGATCGATACAGCGTCCGCATTATTGAAGACGCCGCACCGATCCGCCTGTCGATCTCACGATTCACTCTTCCCCTACTTGTGAACAAGACTCCGAGGTACTTGAACTCCTCCACTTGGGGCAAGATCTCCTCCCCAACCCGGAGATGGCACTCCACCCTTTTGCGGGCGAGAACCATGGACTCGGACTTGGAGGTGCTGATTCTCATGTTTTTATCATCTCAAAAATATTTCTAAAGTGAGAAATTTGTTGTCAAAATTGGATCTCGAAATGTTAATTCACGCATTCATTTTGTCTCGCATTGACTATTGCAATTCTCTTTTCACTTTCTTCAACAAGCCAACGCTAAAGAGACTTCAGACTGTACAAAATGCGGCTGCCAGACTATTGACCGGTGCACCCTGAACAGCCCATATTACCACCTGTTTTATCCAGTCTTCATTGGCTTCCCGTTAAATTTCGCATTGAGTTTAAGATTTTTGTCCTGACATTCCGTGCGTTCCATGGTGGGGCCCCTCAGTACATCACTGATTTGCTATACCCCTACTCTTCAGGGCGCAGCCTCCGGTCTTCAGGCCAGGGTCTTCTAAAGATCCCAAAAACTTGTTTTAAACCCCGTGGAGACCTGGCATTCCAGGCTATAGCTCCCAGACTCTGGAACAATTTGCACCAGTCCAGCCGTGATCTTGACTGTGTTAAAAAATGTTAAGAAAAATTTTAAAACTTCTCTTTTTAGTAAAGCTTTTAGTTAATGCACCTTTTAACTATCATTTTTAATCCACTTTTTACCCTTTCTGTCTTGCCTCTGGTGAGGGCGGTCGCAATTTTCTCTGCTCCTTTCGTTCCCAGCTTGCTCTCTTCGTTTTGTCTTGACTGAACTTTTTTGAAGCCTCTTTCTTAGTGCTGTCCTCAAATCTAAACATCAGACATGGATATGATCAGCTGGACTCTCGACACAATTGACAAAGTCTTTTCGACGAGGAAAAGAGGTTCGGAGGAGCGTGGCTGCCCTGATAGAACCATTGCTGCGGGGTACGTGAGAGATTCCTGGGATAAATGGAGAATCATGTGCCTCTCAGTCCTTTCCATCGAGGACGAGGAAGACATCTACCTATTTGGAACCGTGATCGCGGGGCACCTGCTGATTGAGCTGGGCATTGCTCTGGTGTATCGTCAAATTCGTAAGACGATGACAGCCACTCAAGGAGCCCAAAGGCTGTTCATCGCAATGGAAGGTTTGGGCAGGGCTGTGGTAACACAGACTGCGGCGATTTCTGAACTGAATCACAAGATGGATCACATCATGGAGAAGCTTGCTGAAAAGGAAAATTTAATTTAATTTGAGAGAAGCCAGCATGGACAAATAGAACAGACAAGTCATTGTTTTTGTCTGCTCGCGGAAAACAAACGATTTGACTCCCTCAAATGGCCTTGACGCAAGACCAGGCTGTTCTGAAAAAACACCCCCGAGGACACCTCGATGATGGACGCTTTTAACGTCTCTCCCTCCTCGACACCTGGAATCAAACTTTTGCAGATCGGCCTCAGTCTATAAAAAACATTACATCATCACACTCAAGACAATTGGGCACACACGCACACACCCGCCCTCCCCCACCCCACGCCTTCAACACCGCTTCTTTCCCCTCGGGGTGATGGTCGGATGGCAGCGCTTCAAAGCAGCCTTCCAGGGTCCCAATCCCCGCCCCTCTGTTGCGAGTTTGTCGTGATTAAATGTAACATGTCTATGTGTGCATTGCATGGAGGTTTTTTTCCCCACTCCAGACTAGGCCCCCTTAGGAGCCAAGTCTAGATTGTATTTTTTTACTCATCTTTTTCTCAAGTGTTTGACCTTTTTCCCATTTTTTACGGGGCGCCTTAAAATGGCGACCCATCAGCGTTTCTGTTCTGTAACCCTGTACACTGTTTGTTTTGTCTAATCTTGAACGGGTTTGTGCTGAAAACAAAGTTTCGTTGTACTTGTGCAATGACAATAAAGACCTATCTGAATCGGAATCTATCTGAATCCATCTGAATCTATCGGAAACTTTTTATGATGTTGCCCCTGTTGTTTTAATTTAATTGTTGTTTTACTTCACCTATGTTTTGTACAGCGCTTTGTGATTTTATCTGGGAAAAGCGCTTTATAAATAAAATGTACTTACTTACTAATTAAAGAAACCAAAACAAACATGTCATTTGCATTTGTGTCCACCTCAAAAAAGGGCTGAACTACTCCGATAAACAAATAAACACAGTCGAGATCGGTTCGCAGCCGATTGTGAAGCGACTGGGATGAGAATCAGCACCTCCAAGTCCGAGTCCATGGTTCTCGCCCGGAAAAGGGTGGAATGCCATCTTCGGGTTGGGGAGGAGACCCTGCCCCAAGTGGAGGAGTTCAAGTACCTCAGACTCTTGATCACAAGTGATCGTGAGATCGGTGCGGCATCTTCAGTAATGCGGATGCTGTATCGATCCGTTGTGGTGAAGAAGGAGCTGAGCCGGAAGGCAAAGCTCTCAATTTGCCGGTCGATCAACGTTCCCATCCTCACCTATGGTCATGAGCTTTGGGTTATGACCGAAAGGACAAGATCACGGGTACAAGCGGCCGAAATGAGTTTCCTCCGCCGGGTGGCAGGGCTCTCCCTTAGAGATAGGGTGAGAAGCTCAAAGTAAAGCCGCTGCTCCTCCACATCGAGAGGAGCCAGATGAGGTGGTTCGTGCATCTGGTCAGGATGCCACCCGATCGCCTCCCTCGGGAGGTGTTTAGGGCACGTCCGACTGGTAGGAGGCCACGGGGAAGACCCAGGACACGTTGGGAAGACTATGTCTCCCGGCTGGCCTGGGAACGCCTCGGGATCCCCCGGGAGGAGCTGGACAAAGTGGCTGGGGAGAGGGAAGTCTGGGCTTCCCTGCTTAGGCTGCTGCCCCTGCGACCCGACCTCGGATAAGCGGAAGAAGATGGATGGATGGATGGATGGAGATTGGATAGTTTAGTGATGTCCTCGGCTCTCGCCCAGCGCCTAGAGGACATTAAACTTGACTAAATAGAGGATGCAAATGTCATAACAAAATTAGTGAACGTGAACCTGAGAATAGGATGATTATTTATACCTGGGGAGGGCGACACCCGTAGGGTGAGGCGATACGTCCCCCATGTAGAAACATCCTCCCAACACCATTAGTAAAATATTCTTGTGTGCAGACAAATAGTTTTTAGAGAGTAAGATATGTGGGAGACCAAAAGACAACCAGCTGTTTTTAGACAAGTCACAGCAGGAAGCAGCGGCCGCTAAGAGACAGCCGAAACCGTGGGCAGGCGCTGCAAGAGCAATCTCTTATTTTGCTTAGTACTTGTCTTTAAAAAAAAAGGACATTTTATTATTATTCAAAGAGATTTTGAATCTATCCTCTCAAGACACCCGCTGTGCTTGGTGGGCTTCAGCAGATACTCAACTCCCCTCCGTCACATAAAGAGAGGAGAAGGGTATAATAGCCGACAATTTCACTGCGATGTTGATAGTCAAATCAAACTCCTTCTCTTTCATCTTTAATTTTTTTTTTTTTAAGCGTGCCCTGTCCAGCCACTCAGGAAAATCATATTGTTGATGTTAGAAAAATTATAGCAAAGAACCAGTCGGTGAAGTAGGTGAACCTCATTGCACTACAAATGGAGCAAAAAAATGTCAATAGAAATAACACTATTGCTAATTAATAATGATAATAATTACCTCTATTATAAATGAATGAATCAATCAAAGTTTACTTATATAGCCCTTAATCACAATTGTCTCAAAGGGCTGCACAAGCCACAACAATATACTCTGCTTCGATCCCACATCATGGCAAGAAACAATGGGAACAACGAGAAACCTTGGAAGGGACTGCAGATGTGGGGACCCGTGGGGGGGACCCGTGGGGACCCCCCCGGGTGACCCGTGCAATGGATGCCGAGTGGATACGGTTAATAATGTGAGAGTCCAGGCCATAGTGGGGCCAGCAGGGTGTCCCCTGGATGTAAACACATCGGGGCGCAGAGACGTCACCGACTGATGCATAAAAAGTGGTCATGCCGGGTCCCGACTTCATGTGAAAGTCCATTGGGAGGCCAGCAAGGGATCATCATGAATGGAGACAAGTCATTCAAAGAGGAGTGGTTCATCCTGTGTCCCGACTTTGATCAGCTAGCGCTCATCCGTGGAGGCTGATCCGGGTCACCTGATAAGCTCTCCATGCAGGAGAGGGGGGCAGAGCAGAAAAGAGAGACAGCAGGTCAACTGGTCTAAAAAGGGTTCTGTTTAATGTTAGAGTATACAAACAAGTTTTTGTTATGGTTGGAGGGAGTTGTGACAGCACAGTTCCACAAGGGGGCAATATTGCTCTATGTATCCATCCATCCATCCATTTTCTACCGCTTATCCCTTTTGAGGTCGCGGGGGCGCTGGAGCCTATCTCAGCTACAATCGGGCGGAAGGCGGGGTACACCCTGGACAAGTCGCCACCTCATCGCAGGGCCAACACAGATAGACAGACAACATTCACACTCACATTCACACACTAGGGCCAATTTAGTATTGCCAATCAACCTATCCCCAGGTGCATGTCTTTGGAGGTGGGAGGAAGCCGGAGTACCCGGAGGGAACCCACGCAGTCACGGGGAGAACATGCAAACTCCACACAGAAAGATATATTTGTCAGGCATGCAATTTTTCCGTCTGTAGTCGGAAATCCGTCTTTTTTTTATCTCTGTATAATTATAAAAAATGTTTTTCCTTTTTTTCTTCGTTTTTTCCAACATACAATGTGTGTCAAAATCTTGATCCGTCTCTTTGCCGTACCTGCCAACAACTACGTTTTTTTGATAATCCATTCCGGTTTACGGCTGCAGTGGTAAAAACTACGGTTTTCCATTAAAAATAATTAACTTAAAGGGGAACATTATCACCAGACCTATGTAAGCGTCAATATATACCTTGATGTTGCAGAAAAAAGACCATATATTTTTTTAACCGATTTCCGAACTCTAAATGGGTGAATTTTGGCGAATTAAACGCCTTTCTAATATTCGCTCTCGGAGCGATGACGTCACAACGTGACGTCACATCAGGAAGCAATCTGCCATTTCCTCACTTTTGTCGGTCTGTTGTCGGAGGGTGTAACAACACGAACAGGGACGGATTCATGTTGCACCAGTGGCCCAAAGATGCGAAAGTGGCAAGAAATTGGACGAAACTATTCAGGGACAAAGGAACTCGGTAGCACGGCAAGCAATGGCAGCAGTTTGTTCCCACAGACGAGCGAGCTAAACCCCCTGGATGTCTTGGATGATCAAGAGAAGAATATCGACCCTAGCTTCCCTGGCCTGCTGACATCAACTCCAAAACTGGACAGATCAGCTTTCAGGAAAAGAAAGCGGATGAGGGTATGTCTACAGAATATATTAATTGATGAAAACTTTATTCATTACTCGCGGTTTTACGTAAATTATTACACATAAACTGTGTTTACCAATAATTTAGCTTAAAAACATTTATTTTTTTCAATCATTCGAGTACATTCGGGTAGTCTTGTGTAATGCAGTATTTTGTGTCTATTTAGGTATGGTTAACCTGAGTGCTGAAATCGTGGAAAAATATATGTTCTTAGCGCGCCTGAAATGGGCTGTCTGCACTCTCAAAGTGCATGTTGTTGCCAAATGTATTTCAAATGCTGTAAACCTAGTTCATAGTTGTTAGTTTCCTTTAATGCCAAACAAACACATTCCAATCGTTGGTTAGAAGGCGATCGCCAAATTCGTCCTCGCTTTCTCCCGTGTCGCTGGCTGTCGTGTCGTTTTCGTCGGTTTCGCTTGCATACGGTTCAAACCGATATGGCTCAATAGCTTCAGTTTCTTCTTCAATTTCGTTTTCGCTACCTGCCTCCACACTACAACCATCCGTTTCAATACATGCGTAATCTGTTGAATCGCTTAAGCCGCTGAAATCCGAGTCTGAATCCGAGCTAATGTCGCTATAGCTTGCTGTTCTTTCCGCCATGTTTGTTTGTGTTGGCTTCACTATGTGACGTCACAGGAAAATGGACGGGTGTATATAACGATGGTTAAAATCAGGCACTTTCAAGCTTTTTTTAGGGATATGGCGTGATGGGTAAAATTTTGAAAAAAACTTCGAAAAATAAAATAAGCCACTGGGAACTGATTTTTAATGGTTTTAACCCTTCTGAAATTGTGATAATGTTCCCCTTTAAAAATTTGAAGATACATAGCGAAACAACTCCACGGGCAGGGGGTAAAATATACGGGAAATGATGATTGGATGGTTTACATATTAGAAAGTCCATGATTTGTTGGTTGTTTACTATGATGAGTCACAATTGGTTAAGATTAAGGCAAAACCTTACGAACAGGCCAATCAGAGGTAAGCTAAGGAAGAGCAGCGGGAGTATTCAAGCGGCGACTTATATATTTTTAAAAAGCTAGTGGAAGATGGCAGAGGGATTATCGTCTTTAGATTTTTCTTTTAGCGATGTAGACGACGTCCAGGAAACCCACAATGCGTCTACTTGGCCACATTTGGACAAATGTATGCTTCTAGATAAAACAATGCCCAACACATTAATTTTAGTGGTTCACCATGTAAACCCGGATTAAAACTGCTCGCAACATTTAACAACACACATGATTGTGGCCGATATGTGATGACTTTTGCTACAGTATAGCCTGTCTAAATACTATATTTCATTTTCATTGGTGTTTTACAAACCCCGTTCCCATATGAGTTGTGAAATTGTGTTAGATGTAAATATAAACGGAATACAATGATTTACAAATCCTTTTCAACCCATATTCAGTTGAATGCACTACAAAGACAAGATATTTGATGTTCAAACTCATAAACTTTTTTTTTATTTTTTTGCAAATAATAATTAACCTAGAATTTCATGGCTGCAACACGTGCCAAAGTAGTTGGGAAAGGGCATGTTCACCACTGTGTTACATGGCCTTTCCTTTCAACAACACTCAGTAAACGTTTGGGAACTGAGGAGACACATTTTTGAAGCTTCTCAGGTGGAATTCTTTCCCAGTCTTGCTTGATGTACAGCTTAAGTTGTTCAACAGTCCGGGGGTCTCCGTTGTGGTATTTTAGGCTTCATAATGCGCCACACATTTTCAATGGGAGACAGGTCTGGACTACAGGCAGGCCAGTCTAGTACCCGCACTCTTTTACAATGAAGCCACGTTGATGTAACACGTGGCTTGGCATTGTCTTGCTGAAATAAGCAGGGGCGTCCATGGTAACGTTGCTTGGATGGCAACATATGTTGCTCCAAAACCTGTACGTACCTTTCAGCATTAATGGCGCCTTCACAGATGTGTAAGTTACCCATGTCTTGGGCACTAATACACCCCCATACCATCACAGATGCTGGCTTTTAACTTTGCGCCTATAACAATCCGGATGGTTCTTTTCCTCTTTGGTCCGGAGGACACGACGTCCACAGTTTCCAAAAACAAATTGAAATGTGGATTCGTCAGACCACAGAACACTTTTCCACTTTGTATCAGTCCATCTTAGATGAGCTCAGGCCCAGCGAAGCCGACGGCATTTCTGGGTGTTGTTGATAAACGGTTTTCGCCTTGCATAGGAGAGTTTTAACTTGCACTCACAGATGTAGTGACCAACTGTAGTTACTGACAGTGGGTTTCTGAAGTGTTCCTAAACCCATGTGGTGATATCCTTTACACACTGATGTCGTTTATTGATGCAGTACAGCCTGAGGGATCGAAGGTCACGGGCTTAGCTGCTTACGTGCAGTGATTTCTCTAGATTCTCTGAACCCTTTGATGATATTACGGACCGTAGATGGTGAAATCCCTAAATTCCTTGCAATAGCTGGTTGAGAAAGGTTTTTCTTAAACTGTTCAACAATTTGCTCACGCATTTGTTGACAAAGTGGTGACCCTCGCCCCATCCTTGTTTGTGAATGACTGAGCATTTCATGGAATCTACTTTTATACCCAATCATGGCACCCACCTGTTCCCAATTTGCCTGTTCACCTGTGGGATGTTCCAAATAAGTGTTTGATGAGCATTCCTCAACTTTATCAGTATTTATTGCCACCTTTCCCAACTTCTTTGTCACGTGTTGCTGGCATCAAATTCTAAAGTTAATGATTATTTGCAAAAAAAAAAAGTTTATAAGTTTGATCATCAAATATGTTGTCTTTGTAGCATATTCAACTGAATATGGGTTGAAAAGGATTTGCAAATCATTGTATTTCGTTTATATTTACATCCAACACAATTTCCCAACTCATATGGAAACAGTGAGTTGGGAAACATTATTTCTACTGTTTATGTTTTGACATTGAATAGTTGAATCATTTTCAAACATAAACAACATGACTGCAAGATATTAGTTATTTCATGCTATAAATCACACATGACTATTCAGATAAAGGAAGTTAGCTAGTATAATAAACACTGGTTGTACTCGTTATGATTTTTGGAGCAGTTAAAACCGTAGAGGGAGTCGAAGAGACATAAATTGGCTATAAAATCCAAGACAGAATCCGTTTAAGCAGAAACAAAAAGCAAAATGCAAGCTGCTCAGAAAATTGCCAGGAAGGCTCATGTCAGAGCCACCAAAGCAAAAATGCCAAAGTCATGTGTGAATGAACCAAAGTAATGTGTAAATAATGTAAATAACAAGATGAACCATGTGTGTTTGTGAACCGAACACTAGTAAGGTTGCAAATACTGTATAGAGTAGGCTAACCCATGTGGTTCCTGTGGATGTGAACACAAGTTGTACAAACGTTTGTAATTACTGTAGTGACTAAATGACATAGTGACTGAAACAGACATAGTGATTCATTTGGATGAATGGGGTATGTATTTAGGTCAAATCTGTAGATCATTTGTTTATTCTTTAAACACTAAAACATCTAGGGCAGCGCGGTGGAACAGGGGTTAGTGCAAGTGCCTCACAATACAAAGGTCATGGGTTCGATCCTGGGCTGGGGATCTTTCTGTGTGGAGTTTGCATGTTCTCCCGGTGACTTGTCCAGGGTGTACCCCGCCTTCCGTCCAAATGCAGCTGAGATAGGCTCCAGCAGCCCCCCGTGACCCCGAAAGGGACAAGCGGTAGAATATTGATGGATGGATGGACTAAAACATCTTTAAATGGTGCTTTTTAGCCCCCAGACCTCTGGCTTGTGTTCAGTCTTTTTTCATTAAGTTCAAATCACATGCCTGTACAAAATCCGATTTTCCCCACATTTATAAGACTGCTGATCTCCCAGTACCAGAGACAGTTATGACACTAAATTATACAATAAAAGGTCACAGCCAACAACTGGGCCTGAAACATTGAGTATGTTTCCATGCACTCAATTAGTCAGATTTCTCTAATAATTTTTTATTTTCACACCGACACTCTAAGTCCCAGTTTTCATGCTCCAGTTTTATTGCGACCGTTGTACAATAGGGGGCGATTGTGGTCATCTCCGCTGGTTTGGCTATTTTGGAATGTAAATAGAAGAAGATAATGCTATGTGCTAATATGTTAGCGCAAGTACCGTATTTTGCGGAGTATAAGTCGCACCTGCCGAAAATGCATAATAAAGAAAGAAAAAAACATATATAAATCCCACTGGAGCCAAACTATGAAAAAAACTGCGACTTATAGTCCGAAAAATACGGTAGCTTTTAGCTCCGGATCGAACAGATCTATGTTAAAGTTTGAATGTCTTTAAATGACACTTGTGGTTATTATGATGTCCATCCATCCATCCATCCATCTTCTTCCGCTTATCCGAGGTTGGGTCGCGGGGGCAGCAGCCTAAGCAGGGAAGCCCAGACTTTCCTCTCCTCAGCCACTTCGTCCAGCTCTTCCCGGAGGATCCCGAGGCGTTCCCAGGCCAGCCGGGAGACATAGTCTTCCCAACGTGTCCTGGGTCTTCCCCGTGGCCTCCTACCGGTTGGACGTGCCCTAAGCACCTCCCTAGGGAGGCGTTCGGGTGGTATCCTGACCAGATGCCCGAACCACCTCATCTGGCTCCTCTCGATGTGGAGGAGCAGCGGCTTTACTTTGAGCTCCCCCCGGATGACAGAGCTTCTCACCCTATCTCTAAGGGAGAGCCCCGCCACCTGGCGGAGGAAACTCATTTCGGCCGCTTGTACCCGTGATCTTGTCCTTTCGGTCATAACCCAAAGCTCATGACCATAGGTGAGGATGGGAACGTAGATCGACCGGTAAATTGAGAGCTTTGCCTTCCGGCTCAGCTCCTTCTTCACCACAATGGATCGATACAGCGTCCGCATTACTGAAGATGCCGCACCGATCCGCCTGTCGATCTCACGATCCACTCTTTCCCCACTCGTGAACAAGACTCCTAGGTACTTGAACTCCTCCACTTGGGGCAGGGTCTCCTCCCCAACCCGTAGATGGCACTCCACCCTTTTCCGGGCGAGAACCATGGACTCGGACTTGGAGGTGCTGATTCTCATCCCAGTCGCTTCACACTCGGCTGCGAACCGATCCAGCGAGAGCTGAAGATCCTGGCCAGATGAAGCCATCAGGACCACATCATCCGCAAAAAGCAGAGACCTAATCCTGCAGCCACCAAACCGGATCCCCTCAACGCCTTGACTGCGCCTATAAATTCTGTCCATAAAAGTTATGAACAGAATCGGTGACAAAGGGCAGCCTTGGCGGAGTCCAACCCTCACTGGAAACGTGTCCGACCTACTGCCGGAAATGCGGACCAAGCTATTATGATGTAATATTGATTAATAGTTCATAAGGTAATTGATTTGTTTCACCACATTGGCACTAACATGCCTAACAAAATATATGGAAGCACTGAGTAGCTCCTTCAACCAAAGTGCAAGAAGGAGCCCTACCAAAAGTCCTCTCTGCCCACAGCCATAAACTTTTACAACGCCCTTATGTGATTACTGTGATCTTTTTTCTTGGTGTGCAATACGTATGTTAGTGTTTTTTGTTTTATTTAATCTTTTATCTATATATATTAGTGAGCAATATGTAGTATTTATTACTAATTGTTTGTTTTTTATTAGCAGAAAAGTCCAAAGGGGCTAGGCATGGCGAGGTCCGTGATCCAAGCGGGAGGTCCGTGGGGCTGAGAGAGGCGTCAAGAGGTCCGTGTCTAAACGGGGGTCGAGGATCAAGGGATGCAGTCCAAAGTCCACAGGGAAGTCGAGGCACACAGCTCGATACAGGATCGTGGTGAACCGGAAGTAAAACAGACACAGCAATGGAGGAGCCTACCCACCATCCGTGGGAGAAGTTTATTAATTTCTATTTTAGTGTTGGGCTAACATATAAAGACATCAAATCGTATTATGGTCCAACAACAGAGCACAGATGCTGGGTAGGCTCCCGCATGCTCCATCGCTGTGTCTGTTTCACTTTCGGTCATACTTGCCAATCTTGAGACCTCCGATTTCGGGAGGTGGGGGTGGGGGGTGGGAATGGTCGGGGTGGGGGGCGTGGTTGGGGGCGTGGCTAAGAGTGGAGGAGTATATTTACAGCTAGAATTCACCAAGTCAAGTATTTCATATATATATATATATATATATATATATATATATATATATATATATATATATATATGTATATATATAATATATATATATATAGTTAGAATTCACTGAAAGTCAAGTATTTTCTTATATATATATATATATATATATATATATATATATATATATATATATATATATATATATAAGAAATACTTACATATATATATACCAATCTATCTATCTATCAAGAGGGACAGAGATAGCACACAGTGCATGTGGATCACATGTTACCATGGCGAGAAAACATGGAGAGACTGCCAGTTATATAGTCTCCACCAGTTGCAGAAAATGTGCCATCAGTACAACTGGACAGTGCTGTTTCAGTTCCATCACCAGGACCATCAGTGAGTCAGACACAAACTAGTCTCATCATTGAACCAGATTCAAGGGCTGCTGAGTTGCCATCATCATAACCCAGATCACCCACAACAAAAACCCCGCCAGTGATCCGCAGATACCCAGAAAGGTTTCGAGTACCACCAAAAAAACAGAATCTCTGAAGACAGTATAAAAATCTGTGTTAAAGATGTACAAATACTGTTTGTTTAATAAGCATGTTATTGTTTACAAATGAGGGTTAAGAGTTCAGTACTAAAAAAAAAAAGATTGTGGCTTAAGTACAGTTTTTTAATTGAGCTGCTGCATTTTTTGGTTGGGTTGTTTATTTCTTTTGAGTAACCTCTACATTTCTAAAAGGGGAGGAATGTAATAGAGTGATCTATGTTCGTCTGTTGCCATCTCCTGGTGAATGTTGGCTATAGCGTACTGGGGTTACTTTTTGGTTGGCCAACGATTTACGCGGTGTTGCGCACCTGGCGTCAAGTGTGTGAGTCTGTTCTGAAGTCTACAGTAAAGAGAAGTACTTCATCATCTCGCCTGTTTATTGCCTCCAACTCAATATATTACAACAACATTGTAACAGCTGGAGGGGGCTTCGCATCCAGGTCCGCCTGAATTTCGGGAGATTTTCGGGAGAAAATTTGTCCCGGGAGGTTTTCGGGAGAGGCGCTGAATTTCGGGAGTCTCCCGGAAAATCCGGGAGGGTTGGCAAGTATGCTTTCGGTTCACCATCGCTGTGTCTGTTTTACTTCCGGTTCACTGACATAGGAAAAAAAACCTTTTGAGAGATCTCGCAAAACATCCATGTCCCTGGGGCTCTGTAAAAATCAGATTAATTTAGTGCATGGAAATGTACTCACTAATAGTCGATGACAAAAGTGTAAATAGGCTATAACAAATATGTATTTCAGCTGGAAGAACACCAATGTATTATGTTTTACCAATGACATGGTGGAAGAAAATCACAAAGATTGCTGCTCATCCAACAGTGACATCTGTTATCTTACACACAGGAGCACGAGATGTCGTGAAGCAGCAATCAGGGGCGCTGAGAAAGGATTTTGTTGAGCTCCTGAGCAAAGTGCGATGTCTGAAGGCTAAGTTGTGTTTGAGGAGACCTCTGCCAACCGTACGATGCCGCAGATTGTGGCTGTTAAACAGGTGTTTAAAAAAATGTATGGTATGTGCTAGGAATGGAACGGTTTTTCAAAAAAATTTGAACGGTTCCATTGACCTGGCCCAAAAGCCTGTGTCGCTTGGCGCATTAGTTTTTTTCTTTGTGTTCCTAATCAGTTTGGGGCGTGTACATGTAGTTCTGATCATAAGTCTACGCATCCTGAGGCCTAGGGCCATACGATTTCCGCACTACAGCGCAAACGGAATCACGGAATTGGCCCACAAAAATGTAATCTACTGCTAATTGCTGAATATCGCGGAAATTGACATAAATGTTTCGGAAATGCTGTCATCACGAGGAGAAGTAACATTTGTCTGGAGAAATCATGTGTCGACCCTGAAACACCCTTCTCCCTGCTTCATCTTCAGTGCCATTGTCCTCACCCCAACAAAAAGCGTCCTTCCCAACCTGGGCGACAGAAAAACAAGAGGTTATTGCCTGTTGTCATCCTCTCCCCAACAAATGGAATCTCTCCACCCCCAGAGGTACAACAGGAAGCGGCATCTCTAACACCAAAAAAAATCCCCAATCTTTCCAACATTCCCCCTTCCAGCACCTCATTTCTGTCACCCAGTAGAGATGACTCTCAATCCTGGAATCCATTTCACACCACGTCCAGATCCCATTTTCTCACGCCCTAACATTACCCATTTTCAGTCCGTCAAATGGAACAACCATCCACCTTCATTCCGCCCAGGAAACATCTTAACTGTGAGTCTGAATGACTGTCTAGCCGTCAGTGTTGATAGCAACAATGTTTCCAAGAGGAAAATCAAAGACCTATGGAGTTCGGGAAGCCTTGTCTATCCCTGCAATGACAAGTAAAGTTGGTTAAAGTAGTAAGAAACAAAAAAGATAGAGTTGCAAACTTGGTGAGTATAGAATGTCAACCTCTAATCGATATTAGATCAGATCAGATCAGATCAGATTAGATCAGTCTACAAATCACTGTTAACTATGGATCGATATGATCCATAGGAGAGGTGGCCACACTTTTTCAGCAAGCGAGATATATATATATATATCAGTGACGTGTGGTGAGGTTCATGGCTGGTGAGGCACTGACTTCATCACAGTCAGATTTACAAACATATGAACCCTAAAGAGTATCTTATTCACCATTTGATTGGCAGCAGTTAACGGGTTATGTTTAAAAGCTCATACCAGCATTCTTCCCTGCTTGGCACTCAGCATCAAGGGTTGGAATTGGGGGTTAAATCACAAAAATGATTCCCGGGCGCGCGCCGCTGCTGCCCACTGCTCCCCTCACCTCCCAGGGGGTGAACAAGGGGATGGGTCAAATACAGAAGACACATTTCATTATACCTAGTGTGTGTGTGACAATCATTGCTACTTTAACTTAACTTTAACTTTACACATACAAACTGTGGCACACAAAAAAGCACATTTAATAAAAAAAACGTTATTATGGTCTTACCTTTACTTATAAATTAAGTCCATGCGCCGCAACTAAAGCCCTCACTTAAACTTTCCACGTGCAAGATTTAATCTATTTAAAAAAGTGTAACCGAGGGTTTATAAATGTCGCCTATACTGTATGAAACTACAAAATAACAAACACGGAGGCTCCAGTTTACACGAGGACCACTTTATTTACCTTCTTTCAAAAACTTCCGCTCCACCCCATGTCATCACTTCCGCTCTTAGCGCCTTCAAAATAAGAGCTCGAGGCATATACTGTATAACAGCGCATAACAGGAACTTAACATCACAAAGAGGAAAGCCCATGAAAATAGGTTACAAAAGTTATTTAATAAGAAGCCAAAAAGTGCAAAAACAATAATGTTCATGTTGGAGGAGTTGTGAATTAGATACACCTGCAGTCTGCAGATGTACCTAATGTTGTGGCCCTGCAGTCATTCACAACTCCTCCAACACGAACATTATTGTTTTTGCACTTTTTGGCTTCTTATGAAATAACTTTTTTAAATAGATTCAATCTTGCACGTGGAAAGTTTAAGTGTGGGCTTTAGTTGATATAACAATTCTACGGCGGGGGTGCAGGAGGCGGGGCTACTGGAGCCTCAGCCAGTGCGTCTTTTGCAGCCGTTTTATGATCGCTCAGCACAAGAAATACGTTACACACATACAGTTGTTGACAAAATACACTGTACATTATATACCTCAGCTAACTAAACTATGGAAATGTATAATATAATTCATATAGCAACACAGTCTCACTGCACAGCAGGCCAGCAGTTAGCCGAGTCCGGAATCCATGTTGAGGCACTGAGTGACGTGCCTCAACTGGCTGCTGTTCACCGCACCGTCTCTTCTCAGTATTTGAACGGCAAATGTGAAAATTCAGCAATTTTGAATAAAAATAATCTAAAACTGGTGAAGTTAAATGGAAAATAACTTTATAGTATAATCACTGGATGCATATAACAATTAATTTTTTTCTTTTTCTTTTTTCTTTTTTTTTCTTTCCATGATGGCAGGGTGCACCGAATTATAAAGCGCATTAAAGGACTCATATTTTTTGTTTTTCTAAATGGAAAACACTTTCTTGTGGTCTACATAACATGCAATGGTGGTTCTTTGGTCACAATGTTGCATAGATGATGTTTAACAGATCATCTTCAAGCCGCTTTCTGACAGTCGCTTCCGCATGCGCCGTTTTGTGGGCGGTCTTATTTACGTGGCTCACCTTCGACAGTGTCTTCTTCCCCGTCATATTTGTTGTAGCGATGTAGCGTGCAAGGACGGGAGTGGAAGAAGTGTCAAAAGATGGAGCTAACTGTTTTAATGACATTCAGACTTTACTTAAATCAATAACGGACCAGCATCTCCTCATCCGGAAAGAAGAACGCCGGAAATGTGTACCATGAAAAACCGTCCCACCGGAACTCTCTAATAACTAAAGTTCATTGGGTGAATGATATAACTCACTACACCGGTATGTTTTAGCACTTTCATGGCAAGTTTACTGACAGATATAAGTAAGAACTTTACACTACTTTATCTTAGAAATGGCAAAAGCGGAGGATGAATGTCACATAACAAGAAGATAGAGAAAAATATTAGCGTCCCTTCACTGGCTCCCTGTGCGTTATCGAATCAATTTTAAACTCCTTTTATTTGTTTTTAAATGTCTAAACAACCTCGCGCCAACCTATCTCTCCGACCTCCTTCAGCCTTACTGCCCCACCCGATCCTTAAGATCAGCCGATCAGCTGCTGTTGACGGTGCCTGACACAAGGCTGAAGCTTAGAGGTGACAGAGCTTTCGCCGCTGCTGCTCCCAAGCTCTGGAACGACCTACCTCTGAGTATTAGACAAGCCTCCTCTCTTCCTGTTTTTAAATCTCTCTTAAAAACATACTTTTATTCCATGGCTTTTAACACTGAGTGATATCCATCCACCAATGGCGCCCCATAATACACATGCTGTGAACCTGTTTTTATGTTTTTACGTTTTTATTTATTCTATTTTATTTATTTATTTTTTATCGTGTTTTGTTTGTGTTGTGTTGTGTTTGCTCGGTACTCGTTTTATCTTTTAACCTGCCCATTGTACAGCACTTTGGCTACCCCTGTGGTAAATTTTAAATGTGCTTTATAAATAAAGTTGATTTGATTTGATTTGAAAAAGAAGCTTATCGACTACGGTGTTGCTACAGACTACAAAGGCGGACTCGTGCAATTTTTCAGGATTTATGCAGATCCCAAATACAGATCAACAGGCACCAGAAGGTAAAAAAAAGTTCATTTTGCATAATATTGCGAAACATAATGCCAGATAATATGTCTTACCTTATACATACACCATAATAATACTCGTATGTTAAGTTAAAGTTAAAGTACCAATGATTGTCACACACACACTAGGTGTGGTGAAATGTGTCCTCTGCATTTGACCCATCCCCTTGTTCACCCCATGGGAGGTGAGGGGAGCAGTGGGCAGCAGCGGTGGCCGCGCCCGGGAATCATTTTGGTGATTTAACCCCCAATTCCAACCCTTGGTGCTGAGTGCCAAGCAGGGAGGCCAAGTCATACCAAAGACTATAAAAATGGGACCCATTAACTCCCTGCTTGGCACTCAGCATCAAGGGTTGGAATTGGGGGTTAAATCACCAAAAAAAAGATTCCCGGGCGCGGCCACTGCTGCTGCTCATTGCTCTCCTCAACTCCCAGGGGGTGATCAAGGTTGATGGGTCAAATGCAGAGAATATTTTTTCCACACCTAGTGTGTGTGTGACAAGCATTGGTACTTTAACTGTAACTTAACTTTTTAATGGGTCCCATTTTTATAGTCTTTGGTATGACTCGGTATGTTGAAGCACATAAAGTGGTGCGGCTTCATAGCTTACCAAAGTCGTACTAAAACATTTTTGATGGATTTCTGAGCGCTGTGTGTAATGTCCTATATTTTCAATGGAACACATAAAATGTTGGTGTAATTTACTTGAGTCATATTGCCATCATAGTGCAGTCTACACTTGTGTTTAGTTAAGTTAAAGTTAAAGTTAAAGTACTAATGATTGTCACACACACACTAGGTGTGGTGAAATGTGTCCTCTGCATTTGACCCATCCCCTTGTTCACCCCATGGGAGGTGAGGGGAGCGGTGGGCAGCAGCGGTGGCCGCGCCCTGGAATCATTTTTGGTGATTTAACCCCCAATTCCAACCCTTGATGCTGAGTGCCAAGCAGGGAGGTAGCGGGTCCCATTTTTATAGTCTTTGGTATGACTCGGCCAGGGTTTGAACTCACAACCTACCGACACTCTAACCACTAGGCTACTGAGTAAGTCTGCCATCTACTGGTCACACTTATCATTACACCATGCACCAAATAAAATTGCTTCAAGGTCAGTACGCAAAACCAGAATTATTCCTTACATTAGGCGCACCGGGTTATAAGGCGCACTGTCGAGTTTTGAGAAACAAAAATGATTTTAAGTACACTTTATAGTCCGGAAAATACATTACTGTATATACTGAACAAAAATATAAACGCAACATTTTTGTTTTTGCTCCCATTTTTCATGAGTTGTACTCAGACATCTAAAACTTTTACTATACACACAAAAAACCAAGTCCTCTCAAATATTATTCACAAATGTGTCTAAATCTGTGTTAGTGAGCACTTCTTCTTTGCCAGAATAATCCATCCCACCTCACAGGTGTGGCATATCAAGATGCTGATTAGACAGCCTGATTATTGCACAGGTGTGCCTTAGGCTGCCCACTATATAAGGACACTCTGAAAGGTGCAGTTTTGCTTTATTAGGGGTCTGGGGTGGTCAGAAAAGCAGTCAGTATCTGGTGTGACCACTATTTTGCCTCACGCAGTGCAACACATCTCCTTCCTGTAGAGTTGATCTAAAAAAAGCTTCAAAGTGCCTGATTTTAACCATCGTTATATACACCCGTCCATTTTCCTGTGACATCACATAGTGATGCCAACACAAACAAACATGGCGCATAGAACAGCAAGCTATAGCGACATTAGCTCGGATTCAGACTCGGATTTCAGCGGCTTAAGCGATTCAACAGATTACGCATGTATTGAAACGGATGGTTGTAGTGTGGAGGCAGGTAGCGAAAACGAAATTGAAGAAGAAACTGAAGCTATTGAGCCATATCGGTTTGAACCGTATGCAAGCGAAACCGACGAAAACGACACGACAGCCAGCGACACGGGAGAAAGCGAGGACGAATTTGGCGATCGCCTTCTAACCAACGATTGGTATGTGTTTGTTTGGCATTAAAGGAAACTAACAACTATGAACTAGGTTTACAGCATATGAAATACATTTGGCAACAACATGCACTTTGAGAGTGCAGACAGCCCAATTTTCATCAATTAATATATTCTGTAGACATACCCTCATCCGCACTCTTTTCCTGAAAGCTGATCTGTCCAGTTTTGGAGTTGATGTCAGCAGGCCAGGGAAGCTAGGGTCGATATTCTTCTCTTGACCATATTCGGTGGCATAAGGGACGGTGTGAGCCAAGACATCCAGGGGGTTTAGCTCGCTCGTCTGCGGGAACAAACTGCCGCCATTGCTTGCCGTGCTACCGAGGTCCTTTGTCCCTGAATTGCTCACACACTCCGGCAGATTCAATGGGGGTCTGGCGGCAGATTTCTTTGACTTTATCGTTGGAAATGCATCTGCTTTGAGAGTCGCAGGATATCCACACATTCTTGCCATCTCTGTCGTAGCATAGCTTTCGTCGGTAAAGTGTGCGGAACAAACGTCAAATTACTTGCCACTTTCGCATCTTTGGGCCACTGGTGCAACTTGAATCCGTCCCTGTTCGTGTTGTTACACCCTCCGACAACACACCGACGAGGTATGATGTCTCCAAGGTACGGAAAACAGTCGAAAAAACGGAAAATAACAGAGCTGATTTGACTCGGTGTTTGAGAAAATGGCGGATTGCTTCACGTTGTGACGTCATCGCTCTGAGAGCGAATAATAGAAAGGCGTTTAATTCGCCAAAATTCACCCATTTAGAGTTCGGAAATCGGTTAAAAAAATATATGGTCTTTTTTCTGCAACATCAAGGTATATATTGACGCTTACATAGGTCTGGTGATAATGTTCCCCTTTAAGCTGCAGGTACGAATCATCGCACCATTTTACGAAGTTCTCCAGAACAGGACCATGGTCTAACTCATTGTCCAGCATGCGGCTGACTATGACCGAGTCGTCGGCAAACTTAATGATGTACCTTGACTGAAGTGTGCTCTGACAGTCATTTGTGTACAGTACAAACAGCAGGGGGGACAGGACCCGTCCCTGGGGTGATCATGTGGAGCATAAGCGAGCATCAGACAGTGTACTATTAACACGGGTCCTCTGTGATCTTTAGGCGAGAAAGTCCACTAGCCAGCATATAGTACCAAAGTCAATATTGGACATATTCAGCAGTCTACGAGCCAGAATGTGTGGCTGCATGCAGTCAAACGCAGATGAAAAATCCACAAAGCATAAGCGTGCATGTGTTTTATTTCCATATAGATGCCCAACAACAAGGTGTAGTAATGTTGTTATGGCATCATCCACACCTTTCCTGGGCTGATAAGCAAACTGTTATGGGTCAATTGCATCCTGGGTCATGACCATTAAACTCTGATTCACTATGTTCTCGAAGCTTTTCATCACCAGGGAGGTCAATGCCACAGGGCGGTAGTCATTCAGCCCCCTTGGTGATGGGACCTTTGCAACAGGTACTACAAGGGACTCCTTCCATAATTTGGGGACACAGTTCTGTGATAAAGACACTGGTGGTTTACCTGTGTCAAAGTTGTCAACAAAAGTGCAACAGTTAAGTTAAAACATACGCCTTTGCTAAACAGACAGCTACCACATGTAAACCACTTAACATCTGTGAAAACCAAGATGTCATACATATCACTCAGGCTGATTCGTCATACAATACCTTGGAGAAGCAAAATTACAGCAAGGATGAACCAACTGTACTACACAAACAAGAGCATCAATTTGCAACTACCGGCTGGTGCTGAGTTTATTTTGCTTTTAGAGGAACATTGGACATCTGTAAGTAATTACAAAAAGCTGGGGTCAGCTCAGAGATCAGTGTTGTCATCGGAAGAGGTAAACAAGTGTGTTTGTTTAAACAACTGGTGAAACTAAAGAAGAATAAATGCAGATTTAAATAGTGCACTATGTTAAGTTGTTCATCGATTAATAGCTATCGTATTTTCAATTGTATTGCAAAAACTTTCAAAATGAGCAATTAATTCTTACCATACTTATTGTCACCTAGTTTTGAAGAAATCAATGACTTGCAGTTCAGTAAAACATTTAACAAACGTTCCTCTAAGACATTTTGACTAGCAAATTACAGTTGTATCCAAATATTGTGTCACGGCGCATGCGCAATCCCGCATGTCATCTGCTCCAAGCGCAGCCGGCACCTCCGCTAGAAGCGCGCCGGGACACGCCCCTGCTCTTCCCGCATCGCGGCCACGCGCCTGCATGGCTGCAGGCAGTCAGCAATCAACGCACCGGGGTCTGATGAGGGCAGAAGGAATAAAGACCAGCGGACCTCAAGATCCGGAACCAATGTTCCCTCTAAATTTTTATGTGTGTGAGCAAACGCAAAAACTCCCTGAGCATTCAGTGGAGCCCGTGTGAGCAACATCAGACGTGCACACTGCGGCTACACCAGCAGTACACCTGTCCCAAACCTGATTAAATAACAAGTTCAATCTCCATCCATCCATCCATTTTCTACCGCTTGTCCCTTTCGGGGTCGCGGGGGGTGCTGGAGCCTATCTCAGCTGCATTCGGGCGGAAGGCGGTGTACACCCTAGACAAGTCCCCACCTCATCGCAGGGCCAACACAGATAGACAGACAACATTATCTTATTATTTTAATCAAATGACAGCAGTCATTTCCATGAGGTTACTTTCTAATATAAGTGTTTAGGCCCACTTACAATGACAATAACAAAAAATATTGTTTTTCATGAACTTTGTAGTTGTATTGTTTGTCTGGGTGGAGGTCCTGCTTTGGAAATAATTTGTACCCCTTTCAGACATTGCATTTAGTTCCCATTAAAACATTCACATGTTGCACAATGAGATGTAAGCAGGGCATCATGTGTACATTTCTGCAACTTCCTGTTTGTAAAAAATATATTTTTATTAGTATTTATTTAATATACTAAGAGCATTTCATGATTAATATTTATAAATTAAGATTCCTAATAAATGACACTAGAATAAGCATACATTTGATTGGTAAATCATAGTGTAACGGCTTGGAATTACACTTTATGTGTGGTATTGGAGTTGTCCGATTTTTTGTGTGGCTGTAAACGCATCACTGGCTAAGTGCCATACGTGCATGTGTTGGCGCAAGTGAGAAAGAGCGAGCGGCTGCTGTTGATACAACAACATTGGTTTTGGTCTGGTTTGTACTGCAGAAAATGACCAGTTTTGCTAGACATCATTTTTTTTACTAATGTTTTGGTGATGTGTTTATGGCCGACAATAAAGAGTTTTGCTCAGTAAAGTGATCGATGGAATTATGTCCTCAAAGCGTCTCAACAGACGTTACAATATTTGAACATCCATCCATCCATCCATTTTCTACCGCTTATTCCCTTTGGGGTCGCGGGGGGCGCTGGAGCCTATCTCAGCTACAATCGGGCGGAAGGCGGCGTACACCCTGGACAAGTCGCCAACTCATCGCAGGGCCAACACAGATAGACAGACAACATACACACTCACATTCACACACTAGGGCCAATTTAGTGTTGCCAATCAACTTATCCCCAGGTGCATGTCTTTGGAAGTGGGAGGAAGCCGGAGTACCCGGAGGGAACCCACGCAGTCACGGGGAGAACATGCAAACTCCACACAAAAAGATCCCGAGCCCGGGATTGAACCCAAGACTACTCAGGACCTTCGTATTGTGAGGCAGATGCACTAACCCCTCTTCCACCGTGCTGCCCATTTGAACAATGATGACGAAAACTGTTTTCTCTGTCGTGTCCGTGTCGTGTCGAAAATTGTTATGCGCTTATTTTTTTATTTGATTTTGTGTGTGGCATAGATTTGCCGTGCGCAAAGGACGCTTGAGCAGTGCACAATTGCACAGGCGCACACCTTAGAGGGAACATTGGCCGGAACGTAGTTCACTCCAGTAGTAAGCATCCCGTCTCTGGCCGTGCGGTCATTAAATATGTATTCTGATATATGTGTATATCCCGTCTCTGGATTCCCTTCGCGTTCTTGCACTCTCTGTGTCCGTGTCTTATGTCCTCTGTGTTCCCCGCAGTGTTCCCTCTGTTTCCCGTGATCGAGCCGTGTGCCTCCACTTCCCACTGGATTCTGGACTGCTTCCCTCGATCCTCAACCCCTGTTTGGACACGGACCTCATCGCCTCTCTCCAGCTCCCGACCTCTCGCTTGCCCACGGACGGTCTTCTCGCCTTGCCCCTCTGGTCTGACGAAGGAGTCATCCAACACGCACTTACAACAAACTCTGGTAACATTTGCATTGTTAATTATACACAGGGGCGCTGAAAAGGGGGGGTAAAGGAGACAGATTCTAGGGGCCCATGATGGAGGGGGGCCCAGAGAGGTCCCTAATGATGATGAAATTATAATACAGAAAAAATAATGACACTGTGTTGGGGGCCCTGTAAAGATTCTTTTCATGGGGCCCAAAATCCCTAGCGGCGCCCCTGATTATACACATTGTCTTGCACCAGAATAAGAATACCTTTTATTGTCATTGTATGGAAACAACGAAATTGGACAGCAATCCAGCTCAGTGCTTTTAAAACAAACCTACTTAAAATAGACAACAACAATAATAAAACAATTTAAAATTCTAAAACATAATAAAATGTTAAAAACATATTGCACAGCAGATCTCTATCCATACTTGCCAACCTTGAGACCTCCGATTTCGGGAGGTGGGGGGTTGGGGGTGTGGTCGGGGGTGGGACGGGGGCGTGGTTGAGGGCGGGGGCGTGGTTAAGAGGGGAGGAGTATATTGACAGCTAGAATTCACCAAGTCAAGTATTTCATACATATATATATATATATATATATATATATATATATATATATATATATATATATATATATATATATATATATATGTCTACATCCTGAAAATATGCAAACAAAACTGCATTTACATAATTGATACTTCAAACTTGCATAAATAAATCTTAAGGAATATAACATAGCTTGGCTTCTGAGAGCTTCAAAATGTAATGAGTAAAATGCTAAAGTTGTTGATAAACAAGCAATTATTTTAATGATAAGTTGATTGGCAACACTAAATTGGCCCTAGTGTGTGGATGTGAGTGTGAATGTTGTCTGTCTATCTGTGTTGGCCCTGCGATGAGGTGGCGACTTGTCCAGGGTGTACCCCGCCTTCCGCCCGATTGTAGCTGAGATAGGCTCCAGCGACCCCAAAGGGAATAAGAGGTAGAAAATGGATGGATGGATGGATTAAATATGGTCATTTTAAATGAATTATTATGATCATTTAAAATTAATTATTTCCAATATGTTTATTTTAATGTATAATTCTATGGCTGGATGTAATAAGGAGTCAGAAAAAATACAAATAAAAATACAATTAATTTTGATGTTTTTAGCAAAATATAGCTCTCATTTTCTCGCACATTTGACCCTCTGATGTTCTGTGTACCGACACTCTGTCCTCCTCCTGTCTAGGCCTGCTGTGTGTGTGTGGGGGGCGGGGGGGTACACAGAACATCAATTTCCACCCGGACATCTTATACGTAATAGAAATGTGTAGGGGGGGTGTATGGTGTGTGGTCATTAAATATGTATTCTGATATATGTTCTTCACAGAAAATGGGCCAAAGTCAGAGAGTCTCAGTTTGAAAAATGTATTAATTGTATAATTTTTCTTTGAATAAAAAAAAATTAAAACGGGCCCCACAGACCCGAACACCACACAAGGGAGTTCAAACAAATACAGGCATGTTTAATGTACATAAATTCCCTTTTTTCTTGAAAACAATAATATACGTTGGTGTATTCCCTTATTCTGCTGACTTCCATTGATTGGAATCAGACAAGGTTCAAAACTTCAAATTTACATTGTGCAGGGAACAAATAAACCTTTTGTCTTTGCAATACTACATGAAAGTGGTTATTTTTTTATCCTTATATTTGTCCGGCTTCCATATTCCTTTGTGTACATTTTACAAGAAATATAGTTTTCTTATACCCTTATTTTGTCAGCACAGGCAGGATAGAGCAGCCCTTTTATTATGAAGGCAGGAACTTTACAGTTGTTGATGGCCGGTACGCAGCGAGAGGCTGTTAAAATATAAAAGTGTTCCATGCGTTCCTGCTGGTCGTTTCTTTTTTTTCCTTCATACTGAGCTCACAGCAGCCAGCGTCATCTCACAAGAATGTCAATCAAGTGAGAAAAGTGATGTCATATTGAAGATTGATCGGTATTTTTTTAGGGTGTATTTTTTATTTTTTTTAATGCCTCGCAATCGACCGAAACACTCTCCGCCATCGACCGGCAGCTGGCGCTCGATCTAATTGTCACCCCTGATCTCTAGTTTTGACTTTTTACTCCTGAGTGAAACACGGTTGACTGAAAACACTATGTTGTTGTAACAAGGTAGCGCCATCAAACTTTAGTTTCGAACTGGCAAGAATAGGAGTGCAATTTTGAAATCTTTATCTCAGTTTAATTCATTACTATTTGGTGATTGAAGCTTGTGGAGGGAGAGTGTGACCAGCGCGCCTGCAGGAGCAAAGGTCACCGCCTCTGTCCATGGTGCTGAGGACAGAGCACCATCAGACGGGGGCGTGGCAGTGCTGATGGCGAGACACAGCTGGCAGGTGATTAGATTTCCCAGGTAGTACGAGTTGTCTAATCATCTGTTGTCTTTAACAGTAAGCGGCCAGGAGCAGAGAGGAAGAGAGGATACGGACGTGACTGAAGAGTCACATTCTGGGAGAGAAAATTTTTGATAAAAAAGCATGATCATTACAAATCTGTTAAAACCTGCACGCTTGGATCCTGTGAAGTGTCTGTCAGTGGGACCGCTAGGAAGCGACTTCCACAAATCTCTTTTGCAGATCTTTCTTTTTTACTAAAAGTTGATCCAAATATTGTTATTTCAGTAATGTATACACCCCCAAGTAGGTATGTACGATTTATAGTTATTTTTTTATTAATACCGATACCAGCATCAATATTCCTTATCGATACAGGTATTCATTGGTACTCTTATTGGTACTATATGTAATTGGTGGAAATAAAGATGTGAAAGAAAAAAAAATGGTATTACCATTTTTATTAGCACAAGAGGTTGTACACCAGCAACATAATGTAACATCTAATAGCAAGGTAGTCTTTTGTCAACACCTACTTTTAAATGTTTTAACCAGTCAACTACTGTTTGTGTACAGGGCAATGCAGTTGTTATGTCATCATCTTGTAAATAGTCGGCTTCTGTCGGCTCCAACGTTTCACACTCTCTTCGTGCTTGCTTCTATAAGCAGCAGTTCATCCTCCGTATATTCAGCTTCAAAAAGATAAGGTCATTAATCCTCATTTGTCCAAAAATAGTCGTGTTTGTTGTCTGTTACTAAGTCTGCCATGATTAGAACACACACACACACACACACACACACACACGTTTGTTTTCAAAAGTAAGAACTAGGGTTGTATGGTATACCGGTACTGGTATAGTATTGCGGTACTAATGAATCAAAAAAGGTACTATATTCTGCTTGAAAAGTACCGGTTCCCCATTTTTATTATTTTTTTTTTTTAACGGGCATGACAGCGTGTCATTGCTGGTTTTACGAGCAGATGAGCATGTTCGGCAGCGCACAATCACAGAGTACTTACAAGCAGACAATGTGTGTCGACAGAAAAGGGAGAACAGACGCATTTTGGCTTAAAAACTAACGATAAAGGTGAAGTTATAACACTGAAACGCCCTCAGGAAGAGGTGCTTTAAGACATGGCTAATCAGCGAGCATCAAATATCCATCCGCAGTAGGCAGTGTTTTAGCTACTTCTAAATCACTAATCCTCGTCTCCATGGCAAGGAATAAAGTAAGTTTCTTACAAGTATCATCCCTGCAGGATGAGGAATAGCTAAACATGCTTCACTACACACCGTAGGAGGATACAATAGCCCACCGCCATCACCGCTAACAAAAGTTAGTGCTCCTGAATACACCTAACATCCACTGTAATGATACCAAGTACAATAGCGTATCTAGTCTAATATTGTTTATCGTCACAAAATCTTTCTTCCTTTTTTAAAAATTCATATTATGTTTATAATCTCAGGAAATACGTCCCTGGACACATGATGACTTTGAATATGCCTGTAACATAAATTTGTGGTATCATCCAAAACTAATGTAAAGTATCAAACAACAGAAGAACAAGTGATTATTACATTTTAACAGAAGTGCAGATAGAACATGTTGAAACGGAAAATAACCAGATATTGACAGTAAATGAACAAGTGGATTAATAATCCATTTTTACAGGTTGTCCCTCATATTTTTGACAAAATAATAGAATGAGAAATGACACAATATGTTACTGCATATGTCAGCAGACTAAATTAGGAGCCTTTGTTTGCTTATTTACTACTAAAAGACAAGGACATAAAAAGACAAAATAAGATTTTTTGTTAAAATAAAGCCAATAATGCCATTTTTTTGGCTCTCTTTATTTCGAAAAATATCAAAGTATCAAAATACATTTTGGTGCCGGTACCGGTACCAAAATATTGGTATCAGGACAACCCTAGTAGGAACACATATTTGTTGCCGGAAGTCGGCAGTGCATTGTATCTAAGTTATCACAAAACTTTGTGTTACATGTTACAGCTCGCCCTGCGAGACGACAAAAGCTGTCTTTGATCCAACCAAGCAGAAGGCTTGTAAAACTCCACTGTGTACGATGGGAAGCGACATGAAGGCGTCGGTTTCTTTCTTCTATTGTAATCCACAGAAAGATATTGTCTTGACCCGAGATCTACAAAGCAAAGAGGTAGTAGGACATGACGCAAGCTCCAGGCACTTTTTCTTTGAACTGTTTTACGATCTTTTCTTTGAATTGTTTTTAATCAAAGGCGATGGCTGTTTACGACCCCCCTCCCTTAGAAACAGCTGTTGCCATGTAATCAGGGAAAGTCCAAATAAAAGAGGAGGCGTACAATCTTTCGTCAGAGCGTGGGACGACACTGTACAAGGGTACAGTGTATACGCGTCATACTTGCCAACCCTCCCGAATTTTCCGGGAGACTCCCGAATTTCAGTGCCTCTCCCGAAAATCTCCCGAGACAACCATTCTCCTGAATTTCTCCCGATTTCCAGCCGGACTTAAGGCACACACCCTCCAGGTCCGTGCGGACCTGAGTGAGGACAGCCTGTTGTCACGTCCGCTTGGCCAACCAAAAAGTAACCACAGAACACTATTGTTCTGTGGTTACTTTTTGGTTGGCCAACGGTTTACGTTGTATTGCGCACCCTGACGGCAAGTGTGTGGGAATCGGTTCTGAAGTATGAAGTAAAGAGACGTAACTCCGTCACCTCGCCTGGTTATTGACTCCAACCCAGAATATTACACTGCCCATACCTATGCTCCTTCAAAGGCTGTGCTACTGGCTGCAAAGCATTGCACTTTAAAATACAACAATGAGTAGAGGAGTGTTATGTGTAAATAAACACTGAAAATCAAGTATTTATTTTATTTATATGTATATATATATATATATATATATATATATATATATATATATATATATATATATATATATATATATATATATAATAAAATACATGTATATTTATAGCTAGAATTCACTGAAAGTCAAGTCTTTATTTTATTTATATATCTATCTATATATATATATATATATATATATATATAGGAAATACTTGAATTTCAGTGAATTCTAGCAATAAATATACCCCGCCTACGTCAAACCCCCCCCCCCCCCCAAATCTCCAGAATTTGCAGGTCTCAAGGTTGGCAAGTATGATACGTGTTTTTCCTCATTGAGCCAAATTTCATTCTGTCTCTGTTTGATTCCTTGCTTCTTGTCTTGTTTAATAAATGTCATCAGTGTTTGAACCTGACATTTCCTTATTTAGGTTTTGAGTTTTCCCTTGCCTAGAATTGGGTTCAAACTGGGGGATGTTTTTGTGGCTTGTGCACCCCTTTGAGGCATTTGTGATTAAGGACTATATAAATAAACGTTGATTCTTAGATTGCGTTATCGGTATTGACTTTAACATCCATGTTGAATCCGACATGGACAATATTCGAGTCATATAGACATGCTGTGTCACCGTTAAGAACAAATAAATAACTACATGAACCAAAATCGTCTTTAAATAAACTTTAAGCAAAATGTAGATAATTTTTGTGGATGTAAAAAAAAACGGATTGCTGTTAGTCAATAAATGTCGTCACTGTCTTTAAAAGCCAAAGACCAAGTAAGGGACCTTGGTGTGCTGATAAACTCGGATCTGACGTTTAGCATTCATATCAAAACAATCATCAAAACAGCCTTCTACCAGCTGAAGAACATATGTTGGATAAAGAGTCTCATATCCCAAACAAACCAAGAGAGACTCACCCACGTGTTTACCTCAAGTGGACTTGACTTTGGTAATGGTCTTCTGAGAGGACTCTCTCAAATGAGCCATAAGGAGCTAACACGGAACACTGCTGCTTGCATTCTGACCAGAACCAAGAGAACAGAGCATATTACTCAGGCTCTAAAGATTTTACAGTATACTGGCGCCCAGTCAGCTATATAATTGACTTTAAAGTTCTGCTGCTGGTCTTTAAATCAGTGAATGGTTCAAATCCAGAACAGATCCATGAAATGTTAATGGAATATAAACCCAGTAGGAACTCTTCTCTGAGATTGGCAGGCTCAGGTCAAATAATGGAACCCAGAGTTCAAACCAAACATGTTATGCTGCACACAAATGGAACAAGCTAAATCAGTCCCAAGTGTGAATGTTTTTAATGATTGTTTTCTCGTGCTTGCGATTAAGCTCTTTTAAAGCATTTTTAAAATGAATGTGTATATTATTTTGTATGTTCTTTCAGTTGTTTCAGTTCTGTACTTTGTTTTAAAAGTCATTGTGGAGGGGGGCGTGGCCTGCGGGCCTGCCGCGGAACGGGATGTGCCAGGCCCGGCCTCGAAGACAGCGACAGGTGCGTTGATGGCCCAGGTGGAACTTGTTATCTAATCACCTGTCGCCTTTATTAGCAGCAGCCGTGATGAGACGAGTAGTTGGAGTTGGAGGTGCCGCTGGGCAGATGCAGAAAAGACTTGTTGCTGGAAAGCAAAAGCCTCGTATCTTGTGAGAACAAAATAAAACAGTGTTATACCCTGAATTCCTGGCTTTCCTGGTAATGTGTGGTGGTCTGAAGAACCCACTAGAGCGCAACCTCTACAGTCATTTTTCTTTAATTCCTTTAATCACATGGATCCTTGTTGTGTATAAAATGCCGATGTACAACCCAAAACCAGTGAAGTTGGCACGTTGTGTAATGGTAAATAAAAACAGAATACATAGATTTTGCAAATTTTTCAACTTGTACTTGTCATGACTTGGTCCTGGGGTTTAGTTTTTCTCGAAGGCAACGGAAAGTTGGCTCGGGCGAGACGGGAATGAAGGTACATTTTTATTTAAACACTATAAATACAAAACAAGGAAGTAAACAAAAGGCGCGCACAATGGCGGAGAACAAACTATGAAACCAAACACTTGCACAAAGGCAAAAACTATGAACAACAAAAAACACTAACTGTGGCAATAATAAACAAAACTTACTTGGCATGGACAAAAAGGAGCAGCGTGAACGATGGACATGAAAAAAGAGTCAGAAATGTGCAGAGCATAAATGTGGGGATGTCACCAGAAAGACAAACTGAAAAACAATGAACTTAAATACTACAGACATGATTAACGAAAACAGGTGCGTGACTCAAAACGTGAAACAGGTGCGTGACGTGACAGGTGAAAACTAATGGGTTGCTATGGTGACAAACAAGAGTGCACAATGAGTCCAAACGTGGAACAGGTGAAACTAATGGGTAATCATGGAAACAAGACAAGGGAGTGAAAAGCCAGAAACTAAAGAGTCCAATAACTAAACAAAACATGACTAAGACAAAACATGATTACACAGACATGACAATACTCAATTGAATGGACTGCAAAGACAAGATACTTAACGTTCCAACTGGTAAACTTTGTTATTGTTTGCAAATGTTAGCTCATTTGTAATTTAATGCCTGCAACATGTTTCAAAAAAGCTGGCACAAGTGGCAAAAAAGACTGGAAAAAGTTGAAAATCGCAAAAGTGGACCCTTAATATGTGATAAAATGGCTAACACAAAATCTAAAATCCAAATTCAGCTAATTCGTACTTCGATAAAATATGGTTAATAAAAAGCTTATGGTTGTTATTATTTTGGTTGTTGAATGTATTGTGTGTTCGGCTGTTTAAAGCAATACACTAAAGAATGTTTGTGCATTTTAATTAAGTGAGACTTACAAATTGGTACTGGTCATTGTTTACAAATATAGCATAAAATACTTTTAATAACGTATGATTTATAAAAAAGTTGTTTATAAACTAAAACATTTTACTTGTGGTTTAACAATGTACAAAACCCCAAACCAGTGAAATTGGCACATTGTGTAAATCCTAAATAAAAACAGAATACAATGATTTGCAAATGCTTTTCAACCTATATTCAATTGAATAGACTGCAAAGACAAGATACCTAACGTTCGAACTGGTAAACTTTGATATTTTTTTTGCAAATATTAGCTCATTTGGAATTTGATGCCTGCAACATGTTTCAAAAAAGCTGGCCCAAGTAGCAAAAAAGACTGAGAAAGTTGAGGATGTCATGATCCGTGGCCCGGATCATGTTTTTGTTATATTCTGTTAGTTTCGGACTCCCTTAGTTCCCTGTTTTTGTGCACCCTTGTTTTAGTTACCATGGTTGCTTATTATTTCCGCCTGCCTCTGATTGGTGTTCGGGACGTTCACCTGTTCCCTGAGCACTAATCAGAGGCATTATTTAAGTCTGCCTCTGCCGGTCAGTCGGCCTGGCGTCATTGTTTGCTTCTTATCACAGTTACGTGAGTATTCCTTATCTCTTCGGCTTGTTTTCTGTTTTTGTACTTTTTTTTCGAGAATAAATCATGTTCCTACGTGCACGTCCTGTCCGGAGCGGTCCGTTTGCATTCCGGGGGAACGAACCCCGCTTTAAGCCCACGTGGCAGAGGAATGCTCATCAAACACTTATTTGGAACATACCACAGGTGAACAGGCTCATTGGGAACAGGTGGGTGCCATGCTTGGGTATAAAAGCAGCTTCCATGAAATGCTCAGTCATTCACAAACAAGGACGGGGCGAGGGTCACCACTTTGCGAACAAATAAGTAATAAACTGAGTGTTGTTAAAAGGAAAGGCCATGTAACACAGTGGTAAAAATGCCCCTGTGCAATGTGTGTCTGCCATTAAATTCTAAGTTAATGATTATTTGCCCCAAAAAAATACGTTTCTCAGTTGGAACCAAGGGCGTCACTAGATTTTAAGGACAGGGGGGGCTTAGCCCCCAGGAGATGCACAGGATGCGAGCGAACACTACGCACAAGCACAAAACTTCACAAACGGCAAACAAAGACTTAGAAATTATTCATTGTTATTATTATTATTTTTTTAAAATGCAAGGGACGAAATGAAATGCTCCCCGGGACGATGGCTTTTAACCATTTTTTTTCTTTTTCTTTTTATGTTGTCGGAGGCAGATATTTACATATATCCGAATTTAAGTTGTACTTCTTTTATTTCATAGTCATATTTGAAAACAGCTCTTGTTTTCCATTTCTTCTCTTGCTGCTCTGTCTGCAAGTAAACTGTGTGTGTTAACCTTGAGTTCTTTGGAATGTGTTTTGACTAGCATTTGTTTTGTCTACAGAGAGGGGACGAGAGAGAGGGTGGTGGGATCGGGAAGACAGACCATTTTGGGCGGCGCAATAGAATGTTCTATGGTTAGACTGGTCTCAAAAAGTATATTTGCAAAGCTTTGAAAATATACAACAAAATACCTATTCTGTCTCTGGTGTTTTTTCAACTCAGCTTTAAGTGTCGTAAAGAGCTTGGGAGTGTATTGTGACTTGAATTCCCTGGGAGGAACAACTGGTCCAAAACGCAACAATGTATTTATTTATTTTACATTTTATATTAAATGTCTTGGTTTTTCCTCCCTCTGAAAATCCTATGAAATGTTTAACAAGCCATCCTATAATAATACAACAGCTATTATTGTAACAATAAACACATATATTTAATGATGTTTTTTTCATTATTTTAACTATAGGCTAATGTATATTACTTTATATAGATTCTACAAGAAACACAAAACTTAAAAACTAAATTATTTACAATTGCACACACAAGGTTTTGTGCCGCTTCACTCATTGTAAAGGAAGAGAATGTGCTTCGTACACCTGCAGGACCGCAGGCAAGGTCGCAGAGAAAATGCGGACTGGAATTTGAGTGATGTGGGCATTTTCTATATGAACAAGTGGAATGGATTGGATACCGACAAACTAAAGGGACTCTCTACCTTACGCTACGAAGTGAGGGGAAACCGAGTGAATAATAACAGGTTATATGATTATTTATTTAAACTCATATTCGGGCCTCTTTATAATGACTATGTCAGCATGTATTTGTAAAAAAAAAAAAACAACACCAAATTATTTAGGGGGGCTTAAGAATATTTTAGGGGGGCTTGAGCCCCCTAATATAGGTCTAACAACGCCAATGGTTGGAACATTAAATATCTTGTCTTTGCAGTTTATTCAATTGAATATAAGTTGAAGATGATTAGCAAATCATTGTATTCTGTTTCGTTTTTACCATTTACCCAACATGCCAACTTCACTGGTTTTGGGTTTTGTAAAAAACAGCCTTGTTTAAAGGCCCTAAATGAATACATTGACTCCCATGAAGAGTGTGTGTTTGCATGTGTGAGCCAGAACAGCAATCAACCAGCTATTGTACACATGGTGCTGTACGGTTCCAGCAATTTCCTTACTGTGTGACATGTGGGCCTGTCTGGCACCAGAGGTCAGAGCAGATGGATTCTGTAGGGGGCTCCGGAAGGTTTATTTGGAGCAAGCTTTGTCCTGATGTTCATTGCGAAAAGGCTTAACAACCAGGGGACTATGGAAAAGGCAAAAGGATCTAGGGCAGCAGAGATGTGTCATAAAAATAGCGAGTGTTCTTGTTTTGTGCTAATGAGAAAAGATAAAATGCTCCTCTTACTTATTTTTCTTTCATGTTTGCCATGACGTATTACCAGCCATTTGTCGCAATACCAGGTGAATTATTTAATTACTTGCTGATAAATATAAGAAACTGTAGGCAGATTAAGTCGGGACCGCAGAACCTCATTTAGAGTTTCTAAGATGAATCGTCTAGCACAAGGTGCAAGTGGAAATGGAGTGTGCTCATTCATTTAATTAGCTGACACTTGCAAACGCTCAATTCAGACCGATGCACAAATTAGCCAATTATTTGGGTGTAATCTTTTTTTTTTTTTTTTTCTTAACACGCAATACATCACTGCCAGCCAACTAAATTAGTCAGATTCCTCCTATAATTTGGTTTTCTTCTATTTTCACACATACAGTCGCGATAAAAAGTTGAGTTTCCAATAACTTCTACAACTCTTATTTTGTTGTGATGGAGTGATTGGAGCACATACCGTATTTTCCGCACTATAAGGCGCACCGGATTATTAGCCGCACCTTCTATGAATTACATATTTCATAATTTTGTCCACCAATAAGCCGCCCCGGACTATAAGCCGCGCCTACGCTGCGCTAAAGTGAATGTCAAAAAAACGCTGCGCTAAAGTGAATGTCAAAAAAACAGTCAGATAGTTCAGTCAAACTTTAATAATATATTGAAAACCAGCGTTCTAACAACTCTGTCCCAAAATGTACGCAAATGTGCAATCACAAACATAGTAAAATTCAAAATGGTGTAGAGCAATAGTAACATAATGTTGCTCGAACGTTAATGTCACAACACACAAAATAAACATAGCGCTCACCTTCTGAAGTTATTCTTCATTCGTAAATCCTTCGAATTCTTCGTCTTCGGTGTCCGAATTGAAAAGTTGCGCAAGCGTGGTATCCAAAATGGCCGGTTCCGTCTCGTCGAAGTCATCGGGAGTCAGTGTCGCTGTTGTTCTGTGAATCCTGCCTTCCGGAAAGCTCGGACCACAGTTGTGACCGAAATATCTGCCCAGGCATTTACGATCCACTGGCAAATGTTGGCGTATGTCGTCCGGAGCTGTCTGCCCGTCTTAGTGAAGGTGTGTTCGCCTTCGGAGCTGTGTGAAAAAAGCCACCCGGCCTCTTCGCGTAAACTTCCCTTAACCACTCGCTCATCTTTTCTTCATCCATCCATCCCTTCGAGTTAGCTTTTATGATGACGCCGGCTGGAAAGGTCTCTTTTGGCAAGGTCTTCCTTTTGAATATCACCATGGGTGGAAGTTAGCATGGCAAGCTAGAACCACAGTGAAGGATGACTTCTCATTCCCTGTGGTGCGAATATTCACCGTACGTGCTCCCGTTCCACAGTGCGGTTCACAGGAATATCAGTTGCTGTGAAATACGGTAGTAATCCGTGTGCGGATGGAGAGATTGCGTCTTTTTATGAACCGGATCCTTGTCCTTTGTAGGAGCCATTTTGTGGTCTTTACAGATGTAAACAGGAAATGAAACGTACGGTGATATCCGCGCGTTTTTTCTTCTTCTTCCGGGGGCGGGTGGTTGCTTAAAGCGCTTCCTGTTCTATGGGGGCGGATGCTTTCCTTGGCGGTTGCTTGCGTAGAAGAAGAAGCGCTTCCTGTTCTACCGGGAAAAAAGATGGCGGCTGTTTACCGAAGTTGCGAGATCGAAACTTTATGAAAATTAATCGTAATAAAGCGCACCGGGTTATAAGGCGCACTGTTAGCTTTTGAGAAAATTTGTGGTTTTTAGGTGCGCCTTATAGTGCGGAAAATACGGTACTTGTTGGTCACCAAAAAAAAACATTCATGAAGTTTGTGTCAAGACTTGGACTATGGCGTGGTTTGTTCTCCCGTGGTGCAAATGAACATTTGGACCAGACATGGCGTGAAGGTGAAGACATATTTAATTTTACTATAACAAAAAGAACAAACTAAAGGTGCGCACAAGGCGGAAGTACAAACTTGACAAATGAAACCAATACTTGCACGTGGGCAAAAAACTAAGGACATGAACAAAAGTCGCTAACTGTGGCATGAATCGAAAAAACTTACTTGGACAGGGCATGAAGTTCGCACAGGTAAACAGAGTGTGACAGGGGTATGATGTCGCCAGACAGACAGCCTGGCAACTGGAAGCTTAAATAATAGTGACATAATTAAAGACCTGCGATGAGATGGCGACTTGTCCAGGGTGTACCCCGCCTTCCGCCCGATTGTAGCTGAGATAGGCTCCAGCGCCCCCGCGACCCCAAAGGGAATAAGCGGTAGAAAATGGATGGATGGATAATTAAAGACAGGTGCGTGAGTCGTAAGGGCAGGTGAAAACTAATGGGTTGCTATGGTGACAAACAAGAGTGCACAATGAGTCCAAACGTGGAACAGGTGAAACTAATGGGTAACTATGGAAACAAGACAAGGGAGTGAAAAGCCAGAAACTAAAGAGTCCAATAACTAAACAAAACAAAACATGACATGACTAAAACAAAACATGATTACACAGACATGACAGTTTGGAACTGGTGCTTTACAGAGAGTAAATGGGACGATGAAAAAAGGAGGATTACTTCCAAATTCTTCAGGACAAGCTAAAATCATCAGCCCGGAGGTTGGGTCTTGGGCGCAGTTGGGTGTTCCAACAGGACAATGACCCCCAAACACACGTCAAAAGTGGTAAAGGTATGGCTAAATCAGGCTAGAATTAAGGTTTTAGAATGGCCTTCCCAAAAATCCTGACTTAAACGTGTGGACAATGCTGAAGAAACAAGTCCAACACATTTAGCTGAACTGCACCAATTTCGTCAAGAGTGGTCAAAAATTCAAGCAGAAGCTTGTGGATGGCTACCAAAAGTGCCTTATTGCAGTGAAACTTGCCAAGGGACATGAAACCAAATATTAGCATTGCTGTATGTATACTTTTGACCCAGCAGATTTGGTCACATTTTCAGTAGACCCATAATAAATTCATAAAAGAACCAAACTTCATGAATGTTTTTTTTGTGAGCAACAAGAATGTGCTCCAATCACTCAATCACAAAAAAAATTACAGTTCTGTCATGTCTGTGTGATCATGTTTTGTTTTAGTCATGTTCGGTTTTGTTTTTGGACTTTTTGTGCACTTTTGTTTGTTTTATCACCATAGCAACCATTAGTTTTCACCTGTCACATCACGCACCTGTTTCACGTTTTGAGTCACGCACCTGTTTTCACTAATCATGTCTGTAGTATTTAAGTCCATTGTTTTCAGTTTGTCTTTCTGGCAACATCCCACATTTATGCTCTGCACATTTCTGACACTTGTTTTATGTCCATCGTTCATGCTACTCCTTTAGTCCATGCCAAGTAAGTTTTTGTTTATTAATGCCACAGTTAGTGTGTTTCATTGTTCACTGTTTCTGCCTTTGTGCTATAGTCTTTTTGGTTTCATAGTTTGTTCTCCGCCACTGTGCGCGCTTTTCGTTTGTACTTTTTTGATAGTAAATAAATGATGTACTTACATTCCCGTCTCGCCCGAGCCAACTTTCCGTTGCCTTCCGGAAAAACAAAACCCAAGGACCAAGTCTTGACAAGTTGTAGAAATCATTGGAAACTCAAGACAACCATGACATTATGTTCTTTACAAGTGTATGTAAACTTTTGACTACGACTGTATGTGTGATGTCCCCAGTTTTCATGCTCTCTCTCATATGAATGTATATTTTCAGCTGGATCTACTTTTTATTTTATGCTGACCTTATTTTTGCTGCAGCTGTCACATATACTGTAATATTCTACATGGTAATTGGGATTTGTTATATATTGTAAATATTATATGAAAATATCATACAATATAATAATATAATATATCAGTATATATCATATACTGTATTGATAATTGTGGAGGCAGATGTTGTCAGCGCTGCCTGCAGGAGCAAAGGTCACCGCCTCTGTCCATGGTGCTGAGGACAGAGCACCATCAGACGGGGGCGTGGCAGTGCTGACGACGAGACACAGCTGGCAGGTGATTAGATTTCACAGGTGGTACATGTTAATCTAGTCATCTGTTGTCTTTAACAGTAAGCGGCCGGGAGCAGAGAGGGAGAGAGGATACGGACGTGGCTGAAAAGTCGCGTCTTGCTGGAGAGAGAACTTTATTTAAAACCTTGTGATTATTTAAACCTTGTTAAATAAAACCTGCACGCTGGGCTCCTGTGCCATGTCTGACAGTGGGACTGTGAGGAAGCAACTTCCAAAATAATATGTAAATATTAATTTTTTGTTAAATATTGTATTGCTACTATGGTACATTTTTAGTCTATTTTAAACCTTTTTGTTTTGACCCTCTTTTTGTGTCCTTGTGTGCATTATCCTTTCCATCCGTACCCTTTCCATCCTTTGTAACTGAGCTACTGCGTGGAACAATTTCCCTTGTGGATCATTAAAGTTTGTCTAAGTCTAAATCTAAGTTTGCCTTCCGCAGTGTGCCTCTTGTACAAACCCCGTTTTCATTAGAGTTAGGAAATTGTGTTAGATGTAAATATAAACGGAATACAATGATTTGCAAATCATTTTCAACCCATATTCAGTTGAATATGCTACAAAGACAACATATTTAATGTTCAAACTGATAAACTTTTTTTTTTTTTTTGCAAATAATCATTAACTTTAGAATTTGATGCCAGCAACACGTAACACAGAAGTTGGGAAAGGTGGCAATAAATACTGATAAAGTTGAGGAATGCTCATCAAACACTTATTTGGAACATCCCACAGGTGAACAGGCAAAATGGGAACAGGTCGGTGCCATGATTGGGTATAAAAGTAGATTCCATGAAATGCTCAGTCATTCACAAACAAGGATGGGGTGAGGGTCACCACTTTGTCAACAAATGCGTGAGCAAATTGTTGAACAGTTTAAGAAAAACCTGTCTCAACCAGCTATTGCAAGGAATGTAGGGATTTCACCATCTACGGTCCGTAATATCATCAAAGGGTTCAGAGAATCTGGAGAAATCACTGCACGTAAGCAGCTAAGCCTGTGACCTTCGATCCCTTAGGCTGTACTGCATCAACAAGCGACATCAGTGTGTAAAGGATATCACCACATGGGCTCAGGAACACTTCAGAAACCCACTGTCAGTAACTACAGTTGGTCGTTACATCTGTAAATGCAAGTTAAAACTCTCCTATGCAAGGCGAAAACCATTTATCAACCACACCCAGAAACGTTGTTGGCTTCACTGGGCCTGAGCTCATCTAAGATGGACTGATACAAAGTGGAAAAGTGTTCTGTGGTCTGACGAGGCATGGCAAGACAATGCCAAACCACGTGTTACATCAACGTGGCTTCATAGTAAAAGAGTGCGGGTACTAGACTGGCCTGCCTGTAGTCCAGACTTGTCTCCCATTGAAAATGTGTGGCGCATTATCCATCCATCCATTTTCTACCGCTTATTCCCTTTGGGGTTGCGGGGGGCGCTGGAGCCTATCTCAGCTACAATCGGGCGGAAGGTGGGGTACACCCTGGACAAGTCGCCACCTCATTGTGGCGCATTATGAAGCCTAAAATACCACAACGGAGACCCCCGGACTGTTGAACAACCAGTCAACCAGATGTTTCACCTCCTCCCTGTAGTCCATGTCGTTGTTGTCACGGATGAGGCCCACTACTGTTGTGTACTGTATGTTGTCAATATTCAGTGTTTTATCGTTCATAGTAAATATTGTAAATCCCACATTCCTTATTTTCATGCACCGTAATTTTCGGAGTATATGTCGCACCTGCCAAAAGTGCATAATAAAAAAGGAGAAAAAAAAACATATATAAGTCACACTGGAGTATAAGTCACATTTTTTGGAGAAATGTATTTGATAAAACCCAACATCAAGAATAGACATTTGAAAGGCAATTTAAAATAAATAAAGAATAGTGAACAACAGGCTGAATAAGTGTACGTTATATGAGGCATAAATAACCAACTGAGAACGTGCCTGGTATGTTAACGTAACATATTATGGTAAGAGTCATTCAAATAACTATAACATATAGAACATGCTATACGTTTACCAAACAATCTGTCACTCCTAATCGCTAAATCCCATGAAATCTTATACGTCTAGTCTCTTACGTGAATGAGCTAAATAATATTATTTGATATTTTACGGTGATGTGTTAATAATTTCACACATAAGTCACTCCTGAGTATAAGTCGCACCCCCGGCCAAACTATGACAACAACTGCAACTTATAGTCCGAAAAATACGGTACGTTCTGGGTTTCTCATTCAGTAAAAAAAAAATGTAAAATTCCATTCCGTTTTTTAAGGCAGTCTGTCTTAACGTTTTTAGCATTAGACATTATTGTGATGTTTTGTATTAGTATTCCTAAAGATAGGACCCAAACACACATACTGTACAGCAGATTTTCACAGCGTACATATAAATAAATATATGTAACTGCAATGAGGTGTCGACTTGTCCGGGGTGTACCCTGCCTTCCGACCGAGTGCAGCTGGGATGGGCTCCCCGTTTCCATATGAGTTGGGAAATTGTGTTAGATGTAAATATAAACGGAATACAATGATTTGCAAATCCTTTTCAACCCATATTCAATTGAATGCACTACAAAGACAATATATTTTATAATCAAACTCATAAACTGTATTTTTTTTTTCGCAAATAATAATTAACTTAGAATTTCATGGCTGCAACACGTGCAAAAGTAGTTGGGAAAGGGCATGTTCACCACTGTGTTACATGGCCTTTCTTTTTAACAACACTCAGTAAACGTTTGAGAACTGAGGAGACACATTTTTTAAGCTTCTCAGGTGGAATTCTTTCCCATTCTTGCTTGATGTACAGCTTAAGTTGTTCAACAGTCCGGGGGTCTCCGTTGTGGTATTTTAGGCTTCATAATGCGCCACACATTTTCAATGGGAGACAGGTCTGGACTACAGGCAGGCCAGTCTAGTACCCGCACTATTTTACTATGAAGCCACGTTGATGTAACACGTGGCTTGGCATTGTCTTGCTGAAATAAGCAGGGGCGTCCATGGTAACATTGCTTGGATGGCAACATATGTTGCTCCAAAACCTGTATGTACCTTTCAGCATTAATGGCGCCTTCACAGATGTGTAAGTTACCCATGTCTTGGGCACTTATACACCCCCATACCATCACAGATGCTGGCTTTTCAACTTTGCGCCTATAACAATCAGGATAGTTATTTTCCTCTTTGGTCCGGAGGACACAACATCCACAGTTTCCAAAAACAAATTGAAATGTGGACTTGTCAGACCACAGAACACTTTTCCACTTTGTATCAGTCCATCTTAGATGAGCTCAGGCCCAGCGAAGCCGACGGCGTTTCTGGGTGTTGTTGATAAATGGTTTTCGCCTTTCATAGGAGAGTTTTAAATTGCATTTACAGATGTAGCGACCAACTGTAGTTACTGACAGTGGGTTTCTGAAGTGTTCCTGAGCCCATGTGGTGATATCCTTTACACACTGATGTCGCTTGTTGATGCAGTACAGCCTGAGGGATCGAAGGTCACGGGCTTAGCTGCTTACGTGCAGTGATTTCTCCAGATTTTCTGAACCCTTTGATGATATTACGGACCGTAGATGGTGAAATCCCTAAATTCCTTGCAATAGCTGGTTGAGAAAGGTTTTTCTTAAACTGTTCAACAATTTGCTCACGCATTTGTTGACAAAATGGTGACCCTCGCCCCATCCTTGTTTGTGACTGACTGAGCATTCCATGGAATCTCCTTTTATACCCAATCATGGCACCCACCTGTTCCCAATTTGCCTGTTCACCTGTGGGATGTTCCAAATAAGTGTTTGATGAGCTTTCCTCAACTTTATCAGTATTTATTGTCACCTTTCCCAACTTCTTTGTCACGTGTTGCTGGCATCAAATTCTAAAGTTAATGATTATTTGCAAAAAAAAAAATGTTTATCAGTTTGAACATCAAATATGTTGTCTTTGTAGCATATTCAACTTAATGTGGGTTGAAAATGATTTGCAAATCATTGTATTCCGTTTATATTTACATCTAACACAATTTCCCAACTCATATGGAAACGGGGTTTGTAGATAGATAGATAGATAGATAGATAGATAGATAGATAGATAGATAGATATACCGGCCCCCAGACACATTTTAAGGTTTCGGACAAATGTTATGTCTATCTGCATTCTCTATCGAGCTAACCATGGCGTAACCATCGACAGCAGGTGATGACGTAACGCCCGCTTGCCTCTCGTCAATATGTCAGAATTATACTGTCAAGCAAAGACAACAAAGTAAAGTTACGGAACCTGAAATCAGTCTTTATTTAAAGTATGTGATGAAATAATGACACGTAATAATATGTTCTTAAATAAGGCACTTTTAACATGTGGCATGATGCAATCACAGCCTGAGGGAATTCTTGTTTCTTTGTAAATGCAATGGACTATAGCGTAAAAATAACGTGTGTTTTGTTAGTGGTGAGTAGACAACAATAACGTATGAAGGTCGATCACATGAAAGTCTGCCTCATTCATTCCACAAGCAACATCGCTGATGATATTTTATATAATGATGAATTTTATTTAGATAGCGCTTTCCTCTAGTGACTCAAAGTGCTGTAAATAGTGAAACCCATTAGCTAAGTTACATTTTTAAACCAGTGTGGGTGGCACCGGGAGCAGGTGGGTGAAGTGAATTAAATGTCAATACACAACAAACTATTTAAAAAATGGTCTAACCACTATATAAATAATATTTTCAGTTGACTTTTGGATTGTTTGGAAGAATTGTTTTATTTGTTTTCCTATTTTTTTCCCTATTTTTCCTTTCTTTTTCTTTTTTTCCTTTTTTGTTTTCCTTGGCCTCAGTCTGGACCCCCTCTCCAGGGGCCCAGGCTTAGACTGAATATTTGTGTTCCTCACTTTCTCACTTTTCTCACTTTTGGATTGTTTGGAAGTATTTTATTAATTTTTTCCTTTTTTTTTTTCTTTTTTTTCTCCCCTTTTTTTCCCTTTGTTTTTTTGTTTTTTCTTCTTTTTTTTTTTTTTTTCCCCTTGGCTTCAGTCTGGACCCCCTCTCCAGGGGCCCAGGCTTAGACTGAATATATTTGTTTGTCACTTTTCTCACTTTTGGATTGTTTGGAAGTATTTTATTTATTTTTTTCCTATTTTTTCCCCTTTTTTTCCCTTTGTCTTTTTCTTTTTTCTTCTTTATTTTCCTATTTTTTCCCCTTGTCCTCAGTCTGGACCCCCTCTCGAGGGGCCCAGGCTTAGACTGAATATTTAGTTTCTCACTTTAAGACTGTTCTCACTTTCGGATTGTTTGGAAGTATTTTATTTATTTTTTCCTATTTATCCCCTTTTTTTTCTCCCCTTTTTTTTCCCTTTGTTTTTTCTTCTTTCTTTTCCTTTTTTCCCCCCTTGGGCTCAGTCCCGGACCCCCTCTCCAGGGGCCCAGGCTTAGACTGAATTTTTTTTTTCTCACGTTTCTCCCTTTTGGATTGTTTGGAAGTATTTTATTTATTTTTTCCTATTTTTTTCCTTTTTCCCCCCCTTTTCATCACTTAGTTTTTTTTTTTTTTTGCTTCTTTCTTTTCCTTATTTTTGTCATGTCTGTGTAATCATGTTTTGTTTTAAGTCATGTTTTGTTTAGTTTCTGGCTTTTCACTCCCTTGTCTTGTTTGCATGATTACCCATTAGTTTCACCTGTTCCACGTTTGGACTCATTGTGCACTCTTGTTTGTCACCATAGCAACCATTAGTTTTCACCTGTCACGTCACGCACCTGTTTCACGTTTTGAGTCACGCACCTGCTTTCACTAATCATGTCCATAGTATTTAAGTTCATTCATTTTCTGTTGTTCGTCCTGACGACATCCCCGCATTTATGCCCCCTGTCACACTCTGTCCACCTCTGCGCACTTCATGTCCATGCCAAGTAAGTTTGTTTATTATTGCCACAGTTAGTGTTTTTTTGTTGTTCATAGTTTTTTGCCCCCGTGCAAGTCTTTTGTTTTCATTAGTCAAGTTTGTACCTCCGCCCCTGTGCGCGCTTTTCGTTTATTCCTTTTTTGATAGTTTAAATAAATCATGTACCCACCTTCAAGCCTTGACCAGTCCAGTTCATTTGCACCACGGGAGAACAAACCAAGCCACAGTCCTAGTCATGACAATTTTCCCCTTTGACCACAGTCTGGACCCCCTCTCCCGGGGCCCAGGCTTAGACTGAAAATTGTGTTTTTCACTTTCTCACTTTTCTCACTTTTGGATTGTTTGGAAGTATTTTATTTATGTTTTTCTATTTGTTCCATTCCAATTTGTTTTTGTTTTTTTCTTCTTTATTTTCCTTTTTTTCCCCCTTGGCCTCAGTCTGGACCCCCAATCCAGGGGCCCAGGCTTAGACTGAATTTTTTTTCTCACTTTCTCACTTTTCTCACTTTTGGATTGTTTGGAAGTATTTTTATTTATTTTTTCCTATGGTTTTCCTTTTTTTTCCCTTTGTTTTTTTCTTATTTATTTTCCTTTTTTTTCCCCCTTGGCCTCAGTCTGGACCCCCTCTCCAGGGGCCCAGGCTTAGACTGATTTTTTTTTCTCACTTTCTCACTTTTCTCACTTTTGGATTGTTTGGAAGTATTTTTATTTATTTTTTCCGATTGTTTTCCTTTTTTTCCCTTAGTTTTTTTCTTCTTTCTTTTCCTTTTTTTCCGCTTGGCCTCAGTCTGGACCCCCTCTCCAGGGGCCCAGGCTTAGACTGAATATTGTGTTTCTCACTTTTCTCACTTTTGGATTGTTTGGAACATTGTATTTATTTTATTCTATTTTTTCCATTTTTCTCATCTTTTTTTCCCTTTGATATTTTGTTTTTTCTTCTTTCTTTTCCTTTTTTCCCTCTTGGCCTCAGTCTGGACGACCTCTCCAGGGGCCCAGGCTTAGACTGAATATTTTGTTTCTCATTTTCTCACTTTTGGATTGTTTGGAAGTATTTTAATTATTTTTTCCAATTTTTTCCCTTTTTTCCCTCTTTTTTCCCCTTAGTTTTTTTTTCATTTTTTCTTCTTTCTTTTCCTTATTTCCCCCCTTGGCCTCAGTCTGGACCCCTCTCTCCAGGGGCCAGGTTAGACTGAATATCCCCCCCACCCACCCATGGGATTGTGCTGAAAATCTTCATTTCCCCTCGGGGATTAATAAAGTACTTTTGATTCTGATTCTGATTTTTTGAAGATCACCATTCAACTGATTTATTTTATCATATTAATGCATAAATATGTGATCATTGTTTGTTTATGATTGTGTATGTACACTTTTAGCAAATATCATTCGAGGATGTTTTGTCTAACAAGTAGACATAACACGCTTTGGGTATCTCTCAGTGTCACAAAGTTATGAGACGCCAACAGTATATGTTTTGGGCGATATATTATTTTGGGCAATGCTCACTGACAGACTTCTCATTTTGCTTAACATAACAGAAATCCAAAAATCCAATTTAACACACCACGTCAAGAGCTTAGCTATCCATCAAATGTACAAGATCAGGTTGTAGTCATGATTCAACTCTCATGGGTGTCACTTTTGGATTTAGCCATGATTCAAAGATGAATCCCAATTCTCCCCCTTACACTTTCCCCTCCGACTTAACTCTTAAAAGGGTCATATTATGATTTATTTTCTACTCTTACAACATAACATGTAATGATGGTTCTTTGGTCAAAATTTTGCATATATTATGTTTTACAGATCATCTTCAAGTCGCTTTCTGACAGTCGCTTTAGGATGCGGGCGGTCTTATTTACGTGGCTCCACTTCGGCAGCGTCTTTTCCCCGTCATCTTTGTTGTAGCGGTGTAGCGTGCAAGGACTGGAGTGGAAGAAGTGTCAAAAGATGGAGCTAACTGTTTTAATGACATTCAGACTTTACTTATATCAATAACAGAGCAGCATCTCCTCATCCGTGGCTCACTAGTGCAACAACAACGCTGTGAAAAATGTGTCCCGTGAAAAACCGTCCGACCGGTACCCTCTAATAACTGAGGTTCTGTGAGTGAGTTATGTAAACTCACTACCGGTAGCGTGCAGGTTTTAACAAGGTTTTAATGATCATTTGTTTTAACAAAGTCTTTCTCCAGTGACTTTTCGGTCACGTCCGTATCCTCTCTCCTCTTCTGTTCCCGGCCGCTTATTGATAAAGACAACAGTTAATTAGATTAACACGTACCACCTGTGAAATCTAATCACCTGCCAGCTGTGTCTTGCCGTCAGCACTGCCACGCCCCCGTCTGATGGTACTCTGTCTTCAGCACCATGGACAGAGGCGGTGACCTTGGCTCCTGCAGGCAGCGCTGACAACATCTGCCTCTACGGCTACTTTATATTAGAAATGGCAACAGCGAAGGATGAATGTCCCATAACAAGAAGATAGGAAAAAAGAAGAAGCTTATCGACTATGGCGGACTCGCAAAAATGTTCAGGACTTATGCAGATCCCAAATCCCACATGAGCAGGCACCAGAAGGTATATATATATATTCCTTGATTCACATATGAACTTGAAATGCCATCCCATTCCTAACCCAGAGGGTTCAATATGATGTGTGTCCACCTTTTGCAGCTATTACAGCTTCACCTCTTCTGGGAAGGCTGTCCACAAGGTTGCGGAGTGTGTTTATAGGAATTTTCGACCTTTCTTCCAAAAGCGCATTGGTGAGGTCACACACTGATGTTGGTCGAGAAGGCCTGGCTCTCAGTCTCCGTTCTAATTCATCCTAAAGGTGTTCTATCGGGTTCAGGTCAGGACTCTGTGCAGGCCAGTCAAGTCCATCCACACCAGACTCTGTCATCCATGTCTTTATGGACTTTGCTTTGTGCACTGGTGCACAGTCATGTTGGATAAGGAAGGGGCTCGCTACAAACTGTTCCCACAAAGTTGGGAGCATGGAATTATCCAAGATGTTTGTTACTAATTAATAGGAAACGGTACTATACTGCTTTTGAAAAATACCGGTACCGTAATTTTATCACATGCTGCTGTGGGGCGGTGACTACAGAGCGAGGTGCATGATGTTGAGTGTGTCAATAATACGCACACACAAAGCGCATACAAACAAGTAGATATGTAGACACACACACAGCAGGGGTAGATTTTGCTTTGGTTCTTGGCTGGGACCAGGGATCTTGGGCTCAAAATGGTTGGTGACCACTGGACTAGATGACACATGCATATATATATATATATATATATATATATATATATATATATATATATATATATATATATATATATATATATATAGTACAGGCCAAAAGTGTGGACACACCTTCTCCTTCAACACTATTTACATTGTAGATTGTCACTGAAGGCATCAAAACTATGAATGAACACATGTGGAGTTATGTACTTAACAAAAAGGTGAAACAACTGAAAACATGTTTTATATTCTAGTTTCTTCAAAATAGCCACCCATTGCTCTGATTACTTTTTCGCAAACTCTTGGCATTCTCTCGATGAGCTTCAAGAGGTATAGTCACCTGAAATGGTTTTCACTTCACAGGTGTGCTTGAAGCTCATCAAGAGAATGCCAAGAGTATTTATAGTATTTAACCATTTTTTTTAAGTACATAACTGCACATGTGTTCATTCATAGTATTGATGCCTTCAGTGACAATCTACAATGTAAATAGTCATGAAAATAAGGAAAACACATTGGATGAGGAGAAGTTGTGTCCAAATTTTTGGCCTGTACTGTGTGTATATATATATATATATATATATATATATATATATATATATATATATATATATATATATATATATATATATATATATATATATAAGTGACATGCGGTGAGGTTCATGACTGGTGAGGCACTGACTTCATCACAGTCAGATTTACAAACATATGAACCCTAAAGAGTATCTTATTCACCATTTGATTGGCAGCAGTTAACGGGTTATGTTTAAAAGCTCATACCAGCATTCTTCCCTGCTTGGCACTCAGCATCAAGGGTTGGAATTGGGGGTTAAATCACCAAAAATGATTCCCGGGGGCGGCGCGGCTGCTGCCCACTGCTCCCCTCACCTCCCAGGGGGTGAACAAGGGGATGGGTCAAATGCAGAGGACACATTTCACCACACCTAGTGTGTGTGTGACAATCATTGGTACTTTAACTTAACTTTAACTTTACACATACAAACTGTAGCACACAAAAAAGCACATTTAATTAAAAAAACGTTATTATGGTCTTACCTTTACTTATAAGTGCGGGAACAGTGGTGTTCGTGTTGGAGGAGTTGTGAATGAATGAAATATGAAATCTGTGCTGCAGTCCGCAGGTGTACCTAATGTTGTGTCCCTGCAGTCATTCACGGCTCCTCCTCAGGCGCGAGCATTGTTGTTTTTGCACTGTTTGGCTTCTTGTTAAGTGACTTTTTTTGGGCTTTGGTTGGTGTGGTACTCCCGTCGGGGGGTGCATTCTGCGGCGGGGGTGCATTAACCGGCACCAGGAGGCGGGATTACTGCGAGCCTCACACAGTGCGTCTTCGCAGCCGTTTTATGATCGCTCAGCACAAGAAATACTTTACACACATACAGTTGTTGACAAAATACACTGTACATTATATACCTCAGCTAACTAAACTATGGAAATGTATAATATAATTCATATAGCAATACGGTCTCACTGCACAGCAGGCCAGCAGTTAGCCGAGTCCGCAATCCATGTTGAGGCACAATTGAGTGACGTGCCTCAACTGGCTGCTGATCACCGCACCGTCTCTTCTCAGTATTTGAACGGCAAATGTGAAAATTCAGCGATTTTGAATAAAAATAATCTAAAACTGGTGAAGTTAAATGGAAAATAACTTTATAGTATAATCACTGGATACATATAACAATTAAATTTTTTTTTTTTTCTTTTTACATTTTTTTTCTTTCCATGATGGCAGGTGAAGCCCCGCCTCACCTGCCTCCAGTGACCGCACGTCACTGATATATATATATATATATGCATATGTACTGTATATGTATACACACACACACACATACACACATACATACATACATACATACATATATATATATATATATATATATATATATATATATATATATATATATATATATATATATATATATGTATATATATATATATATATATTTATATATATATATATATATATATATATATATATATATATATATATATGTATATATATATATATACATATATATATATATATATATATATATATTGGGGTAGTAGATCGTGTTTTGGTTTTTGGCTGAGACCAGGGATCTTGGGCTCAAAAAGGTTCTTGACCACTGGACTAGATTAATTACATCTAATTCCGTGTTTTTCAACCTTTTCTGAGCCAAGGCACATTTTTTTCATTAAAACAATCCGGAGGCACACCACCAGCAGAAAACATACAAATATTAAACTCCGTAGCCGATATTCACAATAAAAAGTAATTCTCGCAATTGTTGGAAATGAAATCAAACCATAACCAAGCATGCATCACTATAGCTTTTGTCTCAAAGTAGGTGTACTGTCATCACCTGTCACATCACACCCTGACTTATTTGGAGTTTGTTGGTGTGTTCCTGTGTGTAGTGTTTTAGTCCTTGTCTTGCGCTCCTATTTTGGTGGCTTTTCCTCTTTTGTTGGTATTTTCCTGTAGCATTTTCATGTCTTCCTTTGAGCGCTATTCCCCACACCTGCTTTGTTTTCGCTAAGTTGTGCGGACGCTATCCTTCTTTGTGGGGACATTGTTGATTGTCATGTCATGTACTGATGTACTTTGTGGACGCCGTCTGCTCCACACGCCGTAAGTCTTTGCTGTCGTCCAGCATTCTGTTTTTTTTTTACTTTGCAGCCAGTTCAGTTTTTAGTTTCGTTTTGCATAGCCATCCCTAAGCTTCAATGCTTTTTCTTAGCGGCACTCGCTTTTTGTTTATTTTTGGTTTAAGTGTGAAATACCTTTTTACTTACCCACTGTCTCCCACATATTGTGATCACGACAAACCATGTTCTCGACATCTACAAAGCAATTAGCTACCTGCTGCCACCTACTGATACGGACGAGTATTACACGGTTACTCTGCCGACACTCAACAATGGCACATTTGCAGATTATAATTACTGGTTTGCAAAAAATATTTTTAACCCAATTAGGTGAAATTACATACGGCACACCAGACTGTGTCTCACGGTACACTGATCTAGTTAGTATTTTATCTCTAAGTAGCCAAATTCTCATGTACTACATCTTGTTTTACGTGCTCTTAGTTGTTTTAACCGGTGTTTAGTTAATCATTTAACCTTACCTTGCACCCTTTCCCCTTAACCAGAGAACTGTCTGCCTCTGAGTACGGTCCTTTTCTGTGACCAGTTCTGTGATGAATAGAGTTTTTACTTCCATGCGACAGTTTGATTCTGTTTTTGTCCGTTGTTATTTAAAACCCTGTTTGTCACGTTCCACGTGACAGGTTTGACTTTGGGTTCGCCAGGGGCGTCACTAGCTTTTAAGGACAGGGGGGCTTTGCCCCCAGAAGATGCACAGGATGCGAGCGAATGTTACGCACGAGCACAAAACTTCACAAACGGCTAACAAAGACTTAGAAATTAATTATTGTTATTATTTTTTTTTTTTTTAAATGCACGGGACGAAATGAAATGCTCCACGGGACGATGGCTTTTAACCATTTTTTTTTTCTTTTTATGTATTTATTCATTTTACATTTTATATTAAATGTCTTGGTTTTTCCTCCCTCTGAAAATCCTATGAAATGTTTAACAAGCCATCCTATAATAATACAACAGATATTAATGTAACAATACAATAAAAAAAATATATTTAATGATGTTTTTTTTATTATTTTAACAATAGGCTAATGTATATTACTTTATATAGATTCTACAAGAAACACAAAACTTAAAAAATAAATTGCACACACAAGGTTTTGTGCAGCTTCACTCATTGTAAAGGAAGATAATGTGCTTCGTACACCTGCAGGACCGCAAGCAAGGTCGCAGAGAAAATGCGGACTGGAATTTGAGTGATGTGGGCATTTTCTATATGAACAAGTGGAATGGATTGGATACCGACACACTAAAAGGGCTCTCTACCTTACGCTACGAAGTGAGGGGAATAATAAAAAGTTATATGATTATTTATTTAAACTCATATTTGGGCCACTTTATAATGAGTATGTCGGCATGTATTTGTAAAAAAAACCACCAAATTATTTAGGGGGGCTCAAGAATATTTTAGGGGGGTTTGAGCCCCCCTAAAATAGGCCTAACAACGCCAATGGGGTTCGCTATGTTTCTGACTCTTGTTTTGAGATTTCCACTTCTTGTATGGTACGATATGCTGAAACTTCAACCTTGTTGGAGCTGGCAGCATATTTGTCTTTCATTGACAATTATCATCCTATTCAAGCTGAGAGGTAGCTGTTCACCGGTTCATTATACATGTTACTTTTTTACGTTAAATGGTAAATGGACTTTACTTGTATGGCACTTTTCTACCTTCAAGGTACTCAAAGCACTTTGAGACTATTACCTCTTTTACCTGGTATCTTGCTCAAGGACACTTCAACATGGTCACAGTGTCAAATCTCTTCGCTGCCGTTTTATTTCATGCTTTTCTGAAGTTGTGTGGGTAGTTAACAATATGAAAATTGCATATCACAGTTAGTGCGATCAAAGTATCTTAGCATTATTAAGGTATTGATGAATGTGTTAAAAAGTACTTATACACACTGAAAGGTCTAAACCAATTGTTTAATTTTTAATGAATGAATGATTAAATAAACAACACACAGTATACTTTCCTATACATTATTTTTTCACATTCCTTTTATTTGAATGTTTGAATTCTTTATCATTTTCCGTAAGAAATGTGTAAAGGTTTTGGTTACTTGTTATTGTATTGAATAATAAGTTTTAAAGTTAAAGTTAAAGTACCAATGATAGTCACACACACACTAGGTGTGGCGAAATTATTCTCTGCATTCGACCCATCACCCTTAATCACCCCCTGGGAGGTGAGGGGAGCAGTGGGCAGCGGCGGTGGCCGCGCCCGGGAATCATTTTTGGTGATTTAACCCCCAATTCCAACCCTTGATGCTGAGTGCCAAGCAGGGAGGTAACGGGTCCCATTTTTATAGTCTTTGGTATGACTTTTGTTTAGTTTTAATATAGTATTGATTTATTATTAGCCTTGACGGATAAATGGAAAAATGTACAATTAGTATTAGAGATAAAATGGACGTATTTACTAAGTCATATCCAAAATATGTCTGTAATACAATTAATGTTTGTATATAGGCATAACTAGAATATAAGTCAATATTATATGGGTATAATAAGCACAGATAAACATTGTATCTCTTTTTAAATGATAAAATGCATAAGATTATGTAGAGAAAGTTATTTTATTTTTTAATTAAGTTTTTTATTTTATTGATTTATTCTCTTTACTTTTTTATATATGACATTTACTGTAATCTTGGTTTATTTCTAATCATTTTTGAAACAATATTAAGGACAATACAATACATAATAAAGTAATAAAACATAATATTTCAAAACTTTCTTGGTTCTCTTAGATAGTGTTTTGGTGTATGAATGTCATACCTAATCCTGTTTAAATGAATTTAAACTCAAAGCTTGAAACTCAAGTCATGGTGACTGTTTATCATTGTATCAAAGTTTTACCTACGACTAAAAGTTAGCAAAATGTCAATTTTTGCACAACTTTACCCTTGTTTATGTGTGTTTACCGTACAATTCACTGAGGGTTGTTTTTCCTTAAGAACCACAGCAGTTATGTACAAACCCCATTTCCATATGAGTTGGGAAATTGTGTCAGATGTAAATATAAACGGAATACAATGATTTGCAAATCATTTTCAACCCATATTCAGTTGAATATGCAACAAAGACAACACATTTGATGTTCAAACTGATAAACTTTTTTTTTTTGCAAATAATCATTAACTTTAGAATTTGATGCCAGCAACACGTGACAAAGAAGTTGGGAAAGGTGGCAATAAATACTGATAAAGTTGAGGAATGCTCATCAAACACTTATTTGGAACATCCCACAGGTGAACAGGCAAATTGGGAACAGGTGGGTGCCATGATTGGGTATAAAAGTAGATTCCATGAAATGCTCACAAACAAGGATGGGGCGAGGGTCACCACTTTGTCAACAAATGTATGAGCAAATTGTTGAACAGTTTAAGAAAAACCTTTCTCAACCAGCTATTGCAAGGAATTTAGGGATTTCACCATCTACGGTCTGTAATATCATCAAAGGGTTCAGAGAATCTGGAGAAATCACTGCACGTAAGCAGCCAAGCCCGTGACCTTCGATCCCTCAGGCTGTACTGCATCAACAAGTGACATCAGTGTGTAAAGGATATCACCACATGGGCTCAGGAACACTTCAGAAACCCTGTCAGTAACTACAGTCGGTTGCTATATCTGTAAGTGCAAGTTAAAAGTCTCCTATGCAAGGCAAAAACTGTTTATCAACAACACCCAGAAACGCCGTCGGCTTTGCTGGGCTTGAGCTCATCTAAGATGGACTGATACAAAGTGGAAAAGTGTTCTGTGGACTGACGAGGCCACATTTCAAATTGTTTTTGGAAACTGTGGACGTCGTGTCCTCCGGACTAAAGAGGAAAAGAACCATCCGGATTGTTATAGGCGCAAAGTGTAAAAGCTAGCATCTGTGATGGTATGGGGGTGTATTAGTGCCCAAGACATGGGTAACTTACACATCTGTGAAGGCGTCATTAATGCTGAAAGGTACATACAGGTTTTGGAGCAACATATGTTGCCATCCAAGCAACGTTACCATGGACGCCCCTGCTTATTTCAGCAAGACAATGCCAAGCCACGTGTTACATCAAATTGGCTTCATAGTAAAAGAGTGCGGGTACTAGACTGGCCTGCCTGTAGTCCAGACCTGTCTCCATTGAAAATGTGTGGCGCATTATGAAGCCAAAAATACCACAACGGAGACCCCCGGACTGTTGAACAACTTAAGCTGTACATCAAGCAAGAATGGGAAAGAATTCCACCTGAGAAGCTTAAAAAATGTGTCACCTCAGTTCCCAAACGTTTACTGAGTGTTGTTAAAAGGAAAGGCCATGTAACACAGTGGTGAACATGCCCTTTCCCAACTACTTTGGCACGTGTTGCAGCCATGAATTTCTAAGTTAATTATCATTTGCAAAAAAATAAATAAAGTTTATGAGTTTGAACATCAAATATGTTGTCTTTGTAGTGCATTCAATTGAATATGGGTTGAAAAGGATTTGCAAATCATTGTATTCCGTTTATATTTACATCTAACACAATTTCCCAACTCATATGGAAACGGGGTTTGTAAAAGCTAAAACATATTGTAAATTCCAACAAGCTACTCATCATTTAAATTGAACATTTTTTCAGGCAAGATATCACTAATATGAATAAAATGTGTTGTATATAAGTCGGATATTGTTAATGTTGTTCTCAATGACAATGTCTGAGACCGAGGTAAATATCCACACAGGCTAAATTTGTCACTGCCATATTGATGGCAGTGACAAATTTGGTTTCATGAGAACCGAGTTCTGTCCTTAATAATAAATGAAACTATATATCAAAAGGTTATGAGGACATCAAAGGTTGTAGATACTGACCGATATTTATATAACTTTGTCACCGGAAGACCCTGCAATTGCTTGCAGTATGTGCATTTCATAGAGTATTTACAATACGCAACATGCTTGCAAGACTTTTGGGTGAACATTTTACTCCGTACACATGTACACGTGGCTAGTGATGGACATTATGGCTTAATAGCCATATTGTGATACATATTGCGACCTTTTGCAATACTGTATGTATCATAAAATATTAATTGATGTCCATCCATCCATCCATCTTCTTCCGCTTATCCGAGGTCGGGTCGCGGGGGCAGCAGCTTAAGCAGGGAAGCCCAGACTTCCCTCTCCCCAGCCACTTCGTCCAGCTCCTCCCGGGGGATCCCGAGGCGTTCCCAGGCCAGCCGGGAGAGATAGTCTTCCCAGCGTGTCCTGGGTCTTCCCCGTGGCCTCCTACCGGTCGGACGTGCCCGAAACACCTTCCTAGGGAGGCGTTCGGGTGGCATCCTGACCAGATGCCCGAACCACCTCATCTGGCTCCTCTCGATGTGGAGGAGCAGCGGCTTTACTTTGAGCTCCCTCCGAATGACAGAGCTTCTCACCCTATCTCTAAGGGAGAGCCCCGCCACTCGGCGGAGGAAACTCATTTCGGCCGCTTGTACCCGTGATCTTGTCCTTTCGGTCATGACCCAAAGCTCTTGACCATAGGTGAGGATGGGAACGTAGATCGACCGGTAAATCGAGAGCTTTGCCTTCCGGCTCAGCTCCTTCTTCACCACAACGGATCGATACAGCGTCCGCATTACTGAAGACGCCGCACCGATCCGCCTGTCGATCTCACGATCAACTCTTCCCCCACTCGTGAACAAGACTCCGAGGTACTTGAACTCCTCCACTTGGGGCAAGATCTCCTCCCCAACCCGGAGATGGCACTCCACCCTTTTCCGGGAGAGAACCATGGACTCGGACTTGGAGGTGCTGATTCCCATCCCAGTCGCTTCACACTCGGCTGCGAACCGATCCAGTGAGAGCTGAAGATCTTGGCCGGAGGAAGCCATCAGGACCACATTATCTGCAAATAGCAGTGACCTAATCCTGCAGCCACCAAACCAGATCCCCTCAACGCCCTGACTGCGCCTAGAAATTCTGTCCATAAAGGTTATGAACAGAATCGGTGACAAAGGGCAGCCTTGGCGGAGTCCAACCCTCACTGGAAACGTGTCCGACTTACTGCCGGCAATGCGGACCAAGCTCTGACACTGATTATACAGGGAGCGAACTGCCACAATAAGACAGTCCGTTACCCCATACTCTCTGAGCACTCCCCACAGGACTTCCCGGGGTACACGGTCGAATGCCTTCTCTAAGTCCACAAAGCACATGTAGACTGGTTGGGCAAACTCCCATGCACCCTCAAGGACCCTGCCGAGAGTATAGAGCTGGTCCACAGTTCCACGACCAGGACGAAAACCACACTGTTCCTCCTGAATCCGAGGTTCGACTATCCGGCGTAGCCTCCTCTCCAGTACACCTGAATAGACCTTACCGGGAAGGCTGATGTATGATTTCAAAATCACTTCTTCGAATGCCATTTTTGTTTTATATTTGACGGCAGAATGAAGAAGGAGATTGGCTGCTGTTACTCTGCCATTTCCAGCGTTTGGTCTCCCGCAGGGCCGTGTTCGGTCTGACGCACCACCACCTCGTGGTGGCCACAGTCTCCATTCCTACGCAATTTCAATCAATCAATCAATCAATGTTTATTTATATAGCCCTAAATCACAAGTGTCTCAAAAGGCTGCACAAGCCCGCATTTCCTTGCCCTTATGTGGAAAAACTCACCCCAGTGGGACGTCGATGTGAATGACTATGAGAAACCTTGGAGAGGACCGCATATGTGGGTAACCCCCCCCCCCTCTAGGGGAGACCGAATGCAATGGATGTCGAGTGGGTCTGACATAATATTGTGAGAGTCCAGTCCATAGTGGATCCAACATAATAATAAGAGTCCAGTCCATAGTGGGGTCAGCAGGAAACCATCCCGAGCGCAGACGGGTCAGCAGCCCAGAGATGTTCCCAACTGATGCACAGGTGAGCGGTCCACCCCGGGTCTCGACTCTGGACAGGCATCACTTCATCCATGGCCACCAAACCTGTGTGTCTCCCCCTCCACAAGGGATAGGGGGGAGCAGAGGAGAAAAGAAAAGAAACGGCAGATCAACTGGTCTAAAAAAAGAGGGGCTATTTAAAGGCTAGAGTATACAAATGAGTTTTAAGATGGGACTTAAATGCTTCTACTGAGGTAGCATCTCTAACTGTTACCGGGAGGGCATTCCATAGTACTGGAGCCCGAATAGAAAACGCTCTATAGCCCGCAGACTTTTTTTGGGCTCTGGGAATCACTAATAAGCCAGAGTTCTTTGAACGCAGATTTCTTGCCGGGACATATGGCACAATACAATCGGCAAGATAGGATGGAGCTAGACCGTGTAGTAGAGATGCGCGGTTTGCGGACACAACCGCGGAGTCCGCGGATAATCCGCGGGTCGGGCGGGTGAAATTAAAAAAAAATTAGATTTTAAATAGATTCAGGCGGGTGGCGGTTAAACCAATTCGGAAATATATATATATTAGATGTGTATGTAACCAAACAGGAAATGGGTGTCAGACTACGTGTGGAATTTAACTGGAGGGTTTTACCGTAAGTGTTGGAGGTGCGTGTTGAGAGGAGCGGTGCTGTCAGACAAGGGCGAGGCAGGCAGGGTTTGTCCAGGGGCGGAAGCGTGGTCGGGAGGCAGGCGGAGGATCTCTGGTGGCGGTTGTTTAAGTAGTCGTCCCTCTCATCAGTGCCGGGTGTGTAGATTGAAGATGGAACGCAGCTGCCTGCAGCAGTGTGAGTGACGCGCGCGCGCGCGCGCTTGGAGGTGCGCTCAGCGCGGCTCCCAGATGATTGCGCACTGGTGTGCGTCTGGGCCGTGACAGCGTGGCATGCATTGAATGTCTCTGCTGCATTGGATCAGTCTCCTTTCTTTAACAGGCAAAAGCTTTATAACCTCACTAATGCCTTGCATCGTCTATATTAGATATATAACAACGGGCGGGTGCGGGCGGGTGTGGTTTTGATAAAATGTTGGTTCGGGTGGATGGCGGATGGTTGGCGACTTTTGTGATGCGGTTGCGGATGAAATAATTGCCTATCCGCGCATCTCTACCGTGTAGTATTTTATACGTAAGTAGTAAAACCTTAAAGTCACATCTTAAGTGCACAGGAAGCCAGTGCAGGTAAACCAGTATAGGCGTAATATGATCAAACTTTCTTGTTCCTGTCAAAAGTCTAGCAGTCGCATTTTGTACCAACTGTAATCTTTTAATGCTAGACATAGGGAGACCCGAAAATAATACGTTACAGTAATCAAGACGAGACGTAACGAACGCATGAGTAATGATCTCAGCGTCGCTAGTGGATAAAATAGAACAAATGTTAGCGATATTACGGAGATGAAAGTAGGCCGTTTTAGTAACACTCTTAATGTGTGACTCAAACGAGAGAGTTGGGTCGAAGATAATACCCAGATTCTTTACCGAGTCGCCTTGCGTAATTGTTTGGTTGTCAAATGTTAAGGTGGTATTATGAAATAAATGTCGGTGTCTAGCAGGACCGATAATCAGCATTTCCGTTTTCTTGGCGTTGAGTTGCAAGAAGTTAGCAGACATCCATTGCTTAATTTCATTCAGACACGCCTCCAGCTGACTACAATCCGGCGTGTTGGTCAGCTTTAGGGGCATGTAGAGTTGGGTGTCATCAGCATAACAGTGAAAGCTAACACCGTATTTGCGTATGATGTCGCCTAGCGGCAGCATGTAAATACTAAAGAGTGCAGGGCCAAGAACCGAACCCTGAGGAACTCCGCACGTTACCTTAACATAGTCCGAGGTCACATTATTATGGGAGACGCACTGCATCCTGTCAGTAAGATAAGAGTTAAACCACGACAAGGCTATTTGACAATTTGCCACCAACAACACTTGGGATCCTCAAAGAATTGACAATGAGATACCTCGAATACCAGCCTAACACCATACTCTAATCAACAAAATTTCCGTGCATGAGTCCACAGCTCTCCCCTGACCGTTAATGTCAACACAGACTGGTGAACCTCCCATGACTGTGTCGACCGCGCTGCAGAGTTCACCGTTGACCACTGAAGATCTCGCTGTCTGGAGTGGCTCTCATATCCAACCCTGGTGCTATTTGATTGGTGCCGGGAGGCATGCTTTAAAGACCATCTTCACCGCTTCGTCACCGACTCTTGGGAGAGCGAGGGGATTCCGCAGCAGTGGCGCCACGGCATCCTTCTCTTCTTTTACAAAGGGAATGGCTCCAAACTTTGACTGCCCCAACTTCAGAGGAGTTACACTACTTTACTTGGGTCCTTTTAAAGCATATGGACACTTTGCTACAACTAGAATGGGCAGGCTGGCTTCATCCCTGCCAGATCCATCATTGAGCCGATTTTTGTTCTCCGCCACATAAGCGAGCCAATTGACAATAGCAGCCTTCACAGACATTAAAAAGGCCTTTGATAACCCGGACCAAAAGTGCCTATCGCTTCTTTTGAAAGATACTGGAGTGCTGCCCAAGATCATTTGGCCTGTTCAGCCGCTGTACTCAAAAACTACAAGCTCTGTGGGCGTCTCTCCAGTCTGGTTGATGTGACTGCAGGGGTCCACCAGGGTTGATGCTGGCTCCGAGAAGGTTTCTCACCGCGATCGATTGCATAATAGACCGCACCACACAGTACTTCTCATTTGGCGTTGACCTCGGCAATGGCCACACCTTCACCATCCTTGACTACACTGGCCCTCCAAGACAAGCTGCTTGACACCCTTTTCTCCCTTAACCACCACTCATCATGCCTTGGCCTCCACGTCAGCTGACCAAAGACAAGGATTCAGTCGCTCAGCAGGTGCAACATGCCTGACTAAATCCACGTCTCGGAGCCACCCAGAGAAGTTCTAAGCTCAGGTGGAGTGCAGAGGAAATGGTGGCCTCTGTGGAGCGGTTAGGGCATTAATCAAACTGGTATGGGTCGAATGTGGGGGGAAGTCTGGGGACAATGTGTTCCTTTTCCAGCCTCTCAAAGCACTTCATTATGATGGGAGTGAGTGCCACGGGGCGATAATCATTGAGGGAGGAGATTGCGGGTTTTTTAGGCACTGGAATGATTGAAGCAGTCTTAAAACATGATGGCACCACAGCCTGGGTCAGCAAGGTGTTAAAGATGTCTGCGAAGACCTTAGCCAGCTGGTCTGCACATCCCTTAAGCACCCCGCCCGGAATGTCATCAGGTCCCGCTGCTTCTCGGGGGTTCACTCTCCTCAGGGCTCTCAGGACATCCCTTGTGTCCAGTGCCTGCTCATCAGGGCGAGGGATGGATTTCCTCGCCGGAGTAGTGCTGAGTCTCTCAAACCTTGCAAAGTGGTTGTTGAGGTCGTTGAGAATGCTGATGCTGTTGTCAAAGGAGAGGGGGTGGCTTTATAGTCCGTGATGACACGTATGCCCTGCCACATTCGTCTGGTGTTCGTGGGGTTCTTGAAGAAGTCCTGCACTTTCTGACTGTGAGCACTAGAGATGCGCGGATAGGCAATTATTTCATCCGCAACCGCATCAGAAAGTCGTCAACCATCCGCAATCCACCCGATCTAACATTTGATCAGAACTGCATCCGCCCTCACCCGCCCGTTGTTATATATCTAATATAGACGATGCAAGGCATTAGTGAGGTTATAAAGCTTTTGCCTGTTAAAGAAAGGAGACTGATCCAATGCAGTACAGACATTCGCGTGCCACGCTGTCACGACCCAGACGCACACCAGTGCGCAATCATATGGGAGCCGCGCTGAGCGCACCTCCAAGCGCGTCTTGCTGCCGGCGACGGCCGGGTATATGGGCCCGACTCTCCAGCGCCATCCATTTTCAGGGCTAGTTGATTCGGCAGGTGGGTTGTTACACACTCCTTAGCGGGTTCCAACTTCCATGGCCACCGTCCTAGCTGCTGTCTATATCAACCAGGGTGAGCCCCACCCCTTTCGTGAGCGCACTGCGCGCGGAGTGACCCCTGTTATGCGTCCCCAGCAACAGGGGTGGCGGGCAGGTAAGCTGCGCGGGCGGAGCGCGCGGAGTGACCCCTGTTACGAGCCCCCGGCCACGGGGGTGGCGGGCAGGTAAGCTGCTTACCTGCTGCGCGTGACGCCGGCCGCGGCGAAGGCGGACGAGGCGGGGTGTCGGTGCGGTGGGCGCGGTGGTGACCCTGGACGTGCGTCGGGCCCTTCTCGCGGATCGCCTCAGCTACGGCTCCCGGTGGGGCCCTCTCGGGGGAAGGGGCCTCGTTCCCGGACCCCGGCGAGGCGTCCCTTCTCCGCTCCGTAAAAGTGTCCATCTCTTTTCTTTTTTTTCTTCTGTTGTGGCATATGCTGCAGGTGCCTGCTCGTTTTTCGTATGTGGGTAACAACATTTAACTATGTATATATATTTCCGAATTGGTTTAACTGCCACCCGCCTGAATCTATTTAAAATCTAATTTTTTTTTATTTCAACCACCCGACCCGACCCGACACGCGGATAAAATCTAATTTTTTAAAATGTCATCCGCCCGATCCGCGGATAATCCGCGGACTCCGCGGTTGTGCCCGCAAACCGCGCATCTCTAGTGAGCACGCTTCGCAACCCTAATGGCACGGTTCAGGTTGGCTCTGGCTGTTTAAAAGTTCTACCATGTCGCCAGATTTAAAAGCGTTGTTCCGAGCCTTCAACATTGCACGTACCTCACTGTTCATCCAGGGTTTCTCGTCGGCCCGTGTGGAGTGAGTGTCGAATGTCCAGGGGCAGAGAGTTCCAGCGTTCACCCAACCGTAAGTAAGTGTCAAACTCCTCTAATCTGATAGCAAACCAATATATGCTATCAATATCGGATTGGGACATCCCTAAAATGTATATCAGATTATCTACACCGCCACCGTTTTGAGTCTTGTAAAACCTTACTAAAACCTGAATGAATCGGTCTACAGTTGTTGTTTTTTTTTTTTTGCATACCACTTGGATATTGTGTTAGTCAGTTTGCCAAAAGTAGACTTACTCCTAGACCTAGACTTTCTGTGATAGTTGTTTCCCACAAACCAGGTGTCACCGGCCAGCTTGTAGGGGAATGCCTGACTAGTACGTTTGTGTTGATATTGTACTGTAAGACAGAAGTCCTTGGGTTTGGTTTGTTTTCACCAAGAGGGTGAGTACTGTATGTGGTTTAGAGGTTTCCATCATGATCAAATGCTGCCAGATTAATGTTGTGTTGTTCGCGAACAATTCGTTCAAACGAACGAATCTTTTGAGTGAACGTACTGAACCGAATCACTTCATGAACTGATTCGTTCCTTTCTCAGTTCAGTTGAGCTCCGCCGCGACCATGCCGGTATGAGTGGAACTGGCGCATTCTGTGACTCACTGAACCCTCGACGTCGGCGAACGACGCAGCCAGCTACTCATCATGGTGGCGGGGGGGAGGGACTGAGCGAACGATTAACGACATGAATCACTCAGTGAACGACAGAATCAGGACTCGCGAACCTACTGACAGAGAACTGACTGTGTCGCGGAGGAGGACGTCACATTGAGGCTCTCGTTCAGTCACTGTGCCCGTCGTTCATTGGGTGCTGAGGGCTTGTGTCATTCGCGAACTGACACACACCGAGATCTGCAGCTGGGGAAGCTGTTACTGACTGACTCATGATTCGCCGACCTGCACACAGAACTGCTGCTGCAGAAGTGATTCAGGATGACGTACTGAACTGTGCTGACTGTGGCGCTGTGTCAGTCACTCACTGCCTAGTGTACTGCTTGCACAGAGCTGTGTAGGGACTCGCGTTCACCCTATTTGCTGCTTCTCCCGCGAATGTCTGCACTGTACTGTACTGGGGGGATTCGGTGAAAGAAATTTTTGAACGACTCAATTTAAGGAACTGATTCTAGTGATTCAGTACAGTCAAAAGAACTGCCGATCCCATCACTATGCCAGATAGCATTTGTGCCAGTAAAAAAAACACATGTTAATAAGATTCAGTTGTGCTACACATGATGACAGAAATCCATAGTACAAGAGAAAGACGGCTTCTTTGTGACAGCTTGCCAATTATATGAAGTGGATGTAAAAAAAAATAATGGCATGAGATTAATTCACAAAACCTGTATCCATTTCTGCAATTCCCAGAGTGATAGTAAAATCACACAGTATCGTTTTTTCCAAGCAAAACCATATCACCCCCCAAGCTCCCACCAGTAGCTCTCATTATTGTCAGTAGTGTAGTCGCGAAAGCCGTACAGCAAACAACATATGCTGCTCCCTGTAATCAGCTTATTAGGTGAGAGCCTACTTAGTCACTGTATGAATACAAATGTGAAACCTCACATGCAGATCCTATAAATTGTGTATTACCAAACATAATGTACGCAAACGTGAACAGTCAGCTGGAAGTCCAAAGTCTGATTGGTTTGGTCAGTGAATCACACTGTGCTGTAGACTACCATACATATTGATTAGGCTAACTGAATGTGAGCAAATTAAAGAATTAAAAAAAGAGCTAAAAATCATTGTAATTACCACCATCCATCAGCAGGGTAACTGGTACAGCTATGCCTGGATTCTGACCCTATGTCAAGGCGTCAGCAGCTTGTTCCCCCCTGTCAACCCTGTTGCCCACCTTCATGAACCTCCCCTTGTCCAATTACATTTTCAAATGTTTGCAATAGAAGTGACTGATGTATACATTGATTAGTTCAGGCTGCAAGAACACTACCCCTCTCTCTGTAATTGCCATTTTTCACTCGTGACAAAGAAAGCTAACAAGCAAGCAATAGTCACAAGTAGTTGACTCTGACTGTAAAAGACTTTCTGGTCGGGGACGGCGTGGCACGGTTGGGAGAGTGGCCGTGCCAGCAACCTGAGGGTTCCTGGTTGAATCCCCACCTTCTACCAACACTTCACCCTTGCGCCTGATGGGTCGTGGTTAGGGCCTTGCATGGCAGCTCCTGTGGAAATAGTGTCAAAGCGCTTTGAGTACCTTGAAGGTAGAAAAGCACTATACAAGTATCACCCATTTACCATTCAAGATGATGATGTGAAAGTAAGAAAACCGACTATTTTTCACACATATACGCCTGCAATGGAACTTATTTATGTTGTTACACAGTTGTTAATTTGCAAAAGTAACTGTTTTCTTAATGAATTGAACATAGTTAAACTTATTCAGTTGGGGTGTAACGATTCAGGATTTTTCTCGTGTTAATTCAACCTAAAGTGTTGGTTGCACTTTATTCAAATACAAACCCCATTTCCATATGAGTTGCGAAATTGTGTTAGATGTAAATATAAACGGAATACAATGATTTGGCAAATCCTTTTCAACCCATATTCAGTTGAATATGCTACAAAGACAAGATATTTGATGTTCAAACTCATAAACTTTATTTATTTTTTTTGCAAATAATAATTAACTTAGAATTTCATGGCTGCAACACGTGCCAAAGTAGTTGGGAAAGGGCATGTTCACCACTGTGTTACATGGCCTTTCCTTTTAACAACACTCAGTAAACGTTTGGGAACTGAGGAGACACATTTTTTAAGCTTCTCAGGTGGAATTATTTCCCATTCTTGCTTGATGTACAGCTTAAGTTGTTCAACAGTCCGGGGGTCTCCGTTGTGGTATTTTAGGCTTCATAATGCGCCACACATTTTCAATGGGAGACAGGTCTGGACGACAGGCAGGCCAGTCTAGTACCCGCACTCTTTTACTATGAAGCCACGTTGATGTAACACGTGGCTTGGCATTGTCTTGCTGAAATAAGCAGGGGCGTCCATGGTAACGTTGCTTGGATGACAACATATGTTGCTCCAAAACCTGTATGTACCTTTCAGCATTAATGGCGCCTTCACAGATGTGTAAGTTACCCATGTCTTGGGCACTAATACACCCCCATACCATCACAGATACTGGCTTTTCAACTTTGCGCCTATGACAATCCGGATGGTTCTTTTCCTCTTTGGTCCGGAGGACACAACGTCCACAGTTTCCAAAAACAATTTGAAATGTGGACTCGTCAGACCACAGAACACTTTTCCACTTTGTATCAGTCCATCTTAGATGAGTTCAGGCCCAGCGAAGCCGACGGCGTTTCTGGGTGTTGTTGATAAACGGTTTTCGCCTTGCATAGGAGAGTTTTAACTTGCACTTACAGATGTAGCGACCAACTGTAGTTACTGACAGTGGGTTTCTGAAATGTGCCTGAGCCCATGTGGTGATATCCTTTACACACTATTGTCGCTTGTTGATCCAGTACAGCCTGAGGGATCGAAGGTCACGGGCTTAGCTGCTTACGTGCAGTGATTTCTCCAGATTCTCTGAATCTTTTGATGATATTACGGACCGTAGATGGAGAAATCCTTAAATTCCTTGCAATAGCTGGTTGAGAACGGTTTTTCTTAAACCGTTCAACAATTTGCTCACACATTTGTTGACAAAGTGGTGACCCTCGCCCCATCCTTGTTTGTGAATGACTGAGCATTTCATGGAAGCTGCTTTTATACCCAATCATGGAACCCACCTGTTCCCAATTTGCCTGTTCACCTGTGGGATGTTCCAAATAAGTGTTTGATGAGCATTCCTCAACTTTATCAGTATTTATTGCCACCTTTCCCAACTTCTTTGTCACGTGTTGCTGGCATCAAATTCTAAAGTTAATGATTATTTGCAAAAAAAAAAATGTTTATCAGTTTGAACATCAAATATGTTGTTTTTGTAGCATATTCAACTGAATATGGGTTGAAAATGAATTGCAAATCATTGTATTCCGTTTGTATTTACATCTAACACAATTTCCCAACTCATATGGAAACGGGGTTTGTATAAGTTGATTGGCAACTGAATTGGCCCTAGTGTGTGAATGTGAGTGTGAATATTGTCTGTGTTGGCCCTGCGATGATGTGGCGACCTGTCCAGGGTGTACACCGCCTTCCGCCCGAATGCAGCTGAGATAGGCTCCAGCACCCCCCGCGACCCAAAACGGGACAAGCGGTAGAAAATGGATGGATGGATAAACCAAACTACTGTAGCTCTGCATTTACTTGGTTATCCAATCGATACCAACATTCTCTTGTATCGTCCAACCCTAAATACTAATACTTTAACGAACAACAAAATATCTATATATGTAGATTTATTGGACATTACTAACTACCGTATATGAATTATTAGTGCCTGTCAATTTAATGGCCTAAAGCAAAAAAAAACCTAGGACGGCCGAGACAGGAAGTTAAAACTGAATGTTTGATTATAAGAGTCAATAGGATAGTGTTTAGAAAAACAGTATTCTAACTTCCCCTTTCCTTTATAGTGCTGCTGGCTAAGACAGGTAAATGATTGAAACGGCAAATCAGTCGCAATTGGTTTCCCAATCAATTGCTGTTCGGATGCTCACATTACTGGCCAAGCATTTTAAAAGGGGAACATTATCACCAGACCTATGTAAGCATCAATTTATACCTTGATGTTGCAGAAAAAAGACCATATATTTTTTTAACCGATTTCCGAACTCTAAATGGGTGAATTTTGGCAAATTAAACGCCTTTCTAATATTCGCTCTCGGAGCGATGACGTCACGTCAAACACCGAGTCAAATCAGCTCTGTTATTTTCCGTTTTTTCAACTGTTTTCCGTACCTTGGAGACATCATGCCTCGTCGGTGTGTTGTCGGAGGGTGTAACAACACGAACAGGGACGGATTCAAGTTGCACCAGTGGCCCAAAGATGCCAAAGTGGCAAGAAATTGGACGTTTGTTCCGCACACTTTACCGACGAAAGCTATGCTACGACGGAGATGGCAAGAATGTGTGGATATCCTGCGACACTCAAAGCAGATGCATTTCCAACGATAAAGTCAAAGAAATCTGCCGCCAGACCCCCATCGAATCTGCCGGAGTGTGTGAGCAATTCAGGGACAAAGGACCTCAGTAGCACGGCAAGCAATGGCGGCAGTTTGTTCCCGCAGACGAGCGAGCTAAACCCCCTGGATGTCTTGGCTCACACCGTCCCGAAGATGATCAAGAGAAGAATATCGACCCTAGCTTCCCTGGCCTGCTGACATGAGGGTATGTCTACAGAATATATTAATTGATGAAAATTGGGCTGTCTGCACTCTCAAAGTGCATGTTGTTGCCAAATGTATTTCATATGCTGTAAACCTAGTTCATAGTTGTTAGTTTCCTTTAATGCCAAACAAACACATACCAATCGTTGGTTAGAAGGCGATCGCCGAATTGGTCCTCGCTTTCTCCCGTGTCGCTGGCTGTCGTGTCGTTTTCGTCGGTTTCGCTTGCATACGGTTCAAACCGATATGGCTCAATAGCTTCAGTTTCTTCTTCAATTTCGTTTTCGCTACCTGCCTCCACACTACAACCATCCGTTTCAATACATGCATAATCTGTTGAATCGCTTAAGCCGCTGAAATCCGAGTCTGAATCCGAGCTAATGTCGCTATAGCTTGCTGTTCTTTCCGCCATGTTTGTTTGTGTTGGCATCACTGTGTGACGTCACAGGAAAATGGACGGGTGGTTAAAATCAGGCACTTTGAAGCTTTTTTTTAGGGATATTGCGTGATGGGTAAAATTTTGAAAAAAACTTCGAAAAATATAATAAGCCACTGGGAACTGATTTTTAATGGTTTTAACCATTCTGAAATTGTGATAATGTTCCCCTTTAAATACTTTGGACTGAGGCTTTTTCCACTGCAAGATGCTTCTGTTGTACCTCCACCTTACTTCAAAATAAAAGCATTGATGCTGTCAAGGCAGCCATATGCCAAGTAATTGGACCACAAAGCAGAAAAATATCATCTGGAACCTTTGCAAAATGTAGCAGCGATATTCCAATTTTAATCTGTGAACAAACAAATGCAGCCTATTAAGTAAACAAAGAGAAATGAGTTATGATCAGCTATCTCATTGATGCAATTTGCATAATTAAATTAAGTGTGTAGTCAGACAAGGCACCAATTTGTGCTGGGTCTCGTGTTCTGTCAAAGGGAAATACACTATATTGCCAAAAGTATTTGGCCACCCATCCAATTGACCAGAATCTGGTGTCCTAATCACTTGGCCCGGCCACAGGTGTATAAAATCAAGCACTTAGGCATGGAGACTGTTTATACAAACATTTGTGAAAGAATGGGCCGCTCTCACTTATTTCCAGCGTGGAACTGTCATAGGATGCCACCTGTGCAACAAATCCAGTCGTGAAATTTCCTCCCTCCTAAATATTCCAAAGTCAACTTATTATAAGAAAATTGAAGAGTTTACAGCAACTCAGCCACATTGTGCCGAGTGTGAAATTTGGTGGAGGAGGAATTATGGTGTGGGGTTGTTTATAAGGATTTGGGCTCGGCCCCTTAGTGAAAAAAACTTTGAATGCTCCAGGATCCTGAAACATTTTGGACAATCCCATGCTCCCAATCTTGTGGGAACAGTTTGGAGCGAGCCCCTTCCTCTTCCAACATGACTGTGCACCAGTGCACAAAGCAAGATCCATAAAGACATGGATGACAGAGTCTGGTGTGGATGAACTTGACTGGCCTGCACAGAGTCCTTCCCTGAACCCGATAGAACACCTTTGGGATGAATTAGAACAGAGACTGAGAGCCAGGCCTTCTCGACCAACATCAGTGTGTGACCTCACCAATGCGCTTTTGGAAGAATGGAGGAAAATGCCTATAAAAATCCAATCCACTTTATTTATATAGCACATTTAAACACACTCCGCAACCTTGTGGACGGCCTTCTCAGAAGAGTTGAAGCTGTAAAAGCTGCAAAAGGTGGACCGACATCATATTGAACCATATGGGTTAGGAATGGGATGGCACTTCAAGTTCATATGTGAGTCAAGGCAGGTGGCCAAATACTTTTGGCAATATCACATTTATAAATACAGTAGCTGTTATGCTACTGAAGATTCAGTCCGACATGAATGTGTCCTTGATTGCTCCTGTTCATCGTGAGAGTCATCTTCAGTCATGGAGTAATCACAATTGTCCTACACGATGTCCTCATTTAATATTTTCTTGTCTAATTTCCTTTGTCCTCTTAGAAAGAAAGGCAATTACATCAAATTATCCCATCTGCTGAAATAGAAGCAATGGGAAAAAAATGCTGCTCTCAAAAGAAGGCGATAAAGTTGGTCTGCCACTGTGGTTTTAGGCATCCAAATCGGACGTTTTAAAGAAATCCTTTTAAATGCAAACTTTTCTAAAAATACTAGGAAAACCAGAAGCAAGCTAGCTTGTCTAATTTTTGAGGTTTTGTTTACCACTTCCCAACCAGTGTTGATGAATGAGTGAAAGTGATGTGTTTGTATGTTTTTGTCATGGTATTAGTTAGATAAATATTGATTCTCTAACAGTTCCAGATGATGTGGGCATTTGGAGTCGATGCATTGGAAGTCAGAGGGTAAACTTGGTTTAATGTTTTAGTAATAAAGGTACCGTATTTTCCGATGTACAAACCCCGTTTCCATATGATTTGGGAAATTGTGTTGGATGTAAATATAAACGGAATACAATGATTTGCAAATCCTTTTCAACCCATATTCAGTTGAATATGCTACAAAGACTGATAAACATTTTTTTTTTGCAAATAGTCATTAACTTCAGAATTTGATGCCAGCAACACATGACAAAGAAGTTGGGAAAGGTGGCAATAAATACTGATAAAGTTGAGGAATGCTCATCAAACACTTATTTGGAACATCCCACAGGTGAACAGGCAAATAGGGAACAGGTGGGTGCCATGATTGGGTATAAAAGTAGATTCCATGAAATGCTCAGTCATTCACAAACAAGGATGGGGCGAGGGTCACCACTTTGTCAACAAATGCGTGAGCAAATTGTTGAACAGTTTAAGAAAAACCTTTCTCAACCAGCTATTGCAAGGAATTTAGGGATTTCACCATCTACGGTCTGTAATACCATCAAAGGGTTCAGAGAATCTGGAGAAATCACTGCACGTAAGCAGCTAAGCCCGTGACCTTCGATCCCTCAGGCTGTACTGCATCAATAAGCAACATCAGTGTGTAAAGGATATCACCACATGGGCTCAGGAACACTTCAGAAACCCACTGTCAGTAACTAAAGTTGGTCGCTACATCTGTAAGTGCAAGTTAAAACTCTCCTATGCAAGGCGAAAACTGTTTATCAACAACACCCAGAAACGCCGTCGGCTTCGCTTGGCCTGAGCTCATCAAAGATGGACTGATACAAAGTGGAAAAGTGTTCTGTGGTCTGACGAGTCCACATTTCAAATTGTTTTTGGAAACTGTGGACGTCGTGTCCTCCGGACCAAAGAGGAAAAGAACCATCCGGATTGTTATAGGCGCAAAGTTGAAAAGCCAGCATCTGTGATGGTATGGGGGTGTATTAGTGCCCAAGACATGGGGAACTTACACATCTGTGAAGGGGCCATTAATGCTGAAAGGTACATACAGGTTTTGGAGCAACATATGTTGCCATCCAAGCAACGTTACCATGGACGCCCCTGCTTATTTCAGCAAGACAATGCCAAGCCACGTGTTACATCAACGTGGCTTCATAGTAAAAGAGTGCGGGTACTAGACTGGCCTGCCTGTAGTACATACCTGTCTCCCGTTGAAAATGTGTGGCGCATTATGAAGCCTAAAATACCACAACGGAGACCCCCGGACTGTTGAACAACTTAAGCTGTACATCAAGCAAGAATGGGAAAGAATTCCACCTGAGAAGCTTAAAAAATGTGTCTCCTCAGTTCCCAAACGTTTACTGAGTGTTGTTAAAAGAAAAGGCCATGTAACACAGTGGTGAACATGCCCTTTCCTAATTACTTTGGTACATGTTGCAGCCATGAAATTCTAAGTTAATTATTATTTGCCAAAAAAAACATCAAATATCTTGTCTTTGTAGTGCATTCAATTGAATATGGGTTGAAAAGGATTTGCAAATCATTGTATTCCGTTTATATTTACATCTAACACAATTTCCCAACTCATATGGAAACAGGGTTTGTATAAGACGCACTTAAAATCCATTTTTTTCCTCAAAACTCGTCAGTGCGCATTATAACCCGGTGCGCCCAATGGACGGAATGATTCTGCTTTTGCCTACCGACCTCGAAGCAATTTTATTTGGTACATGGTGTAATGATAAGTGTGACCAGTAGATGGCAGTCAAACATAAGAGATATGTGTATACTGCAAACTGATGGCAATATGACTCAAGTAAACAACACCAACATGTTCCATTGAAAATATAGAAAATTAAACACGGCACTCAAAAATCTATCAAAATGTTTTAGTAGCACTTTGGTAAGCTATGAAGCCGCACCGCTTGATGGATTGTCGGTGTATTAAACACACGAGTATTAGTATGGTGTGTTTGTATAAGGTAAGACATTATCTGTCGTTTTGTTTTGCAATATTATGCAAAATCAACTTTTCTTACCTTCTGGTACCTGCTGATCTATATTTGGGATCTGCATAAATCCTGAAATATCATGCGAGTCCACCTTTATAGTCTGGGCCGACACCGTAGTAGATAAACTTCTATTTTTTCTCTATCTTCTGGCTATGGGACATACATCCTACGCTGTTGCCATTTGTAATATAAAGTAGTGTAAAGTTCTTACTTACATCTGTCAGTAAACTTGCCATGAAGCGCTAAAACATACCGGTGTAGTGAGTTTATATTATTCACCCAAGGAACTTTAGTTACTAGAGAGTTCATGTCTGACGTTTTTTCACGGGACACATTTCCGGCTTTGTTGTTGTTTCCGGATGAGGAGATGCTGCTCTGTTATTGATTGAAGTAAAGTCTGAATGTCAGTAAAACAGTTAGCTCCATCTTTTGACACTTCTTCCACCCCCGTCCTTGCACGCTACACCGCTACAACAAAGATGACGGGGAGAAGACCAAATTCCTACCAAACAAATTGCATCCTGTTCATATATTTGCAAGGGGGTAAACCCAGTGGTCAGCAAGGCCTTCTCTGCTGGCCTAACATAACCAGAAATCATGATCATAATTGAAGATAAAAGTAGTTTTTAATTTACTTTCCCTAAATATCTAACAGTATTCATATTCTCTTCATGTCATATTATGATCCTTCCAGTGCTGTTGTTTTTAGGTTAGAGTTTGTATCCAATCAGAATTCAGCTAGCTTATGTTGCCATGCTGTATGAAATCTGCCCGGGGCCTTCGGGAATCAACAAATCAGGCGTCTATGCACTGTAAGTGAACGGGCACATACAGTTGATAGATAATTGCGATTGCCAATCAGATCATGAGTTGTTGTCAGTAAGGCCTTATAGCTGGCCTCGCGTGATTTTACGCGTCCTGTGATTAGCGGATGAATTTGAGAACACATACAGTTGATAGACAGTTGCGATAGCCAATCAGATCACAAGTTGTTGACAGTAGCCTATCTAGGTAGCCCAATGTTAACGAGACTGTGATTGGATACTCACTTGTCATTCCAAAGTGAGTATCCATTCACAAGTTGCAATTTAGCAGGAAGCGGGAAGTGTTGACCCACAAAGAAGGACAACAAAACGTTGATTAGGTGGCAGATATACTGTATATTTGCAAGGCCATTTTCAAGAAGGATATTTAAAGAGAAATTACATCTTGTGAGACGATGTCGGTGATGAAATGGGGATATGTCCGCCATTTACACTCGAATCAACCGACTACAAGGAGCATACTTGCCAACCTTGAGACCTCCGATTTCGGGAGGTGGGGGGGCGTGGTTAAGAGGGGAGGAGTATATTTACAGCTAGAATTCACCAAGTCAAGTATTTCATATATATATATATATATATATATATATATATATATATATATATATATATATATATATATATGTATATATATATATATATATATATATATATATATATATATATATATATATATATATATATATATATATATATATATATATATATATAATAAATACTTGACTTTCAGTGAATTCTAGCTATAAATATCTATTTATTTTATTATATATATATATATAAATAATATAAATATTTGAATTTCAGTGTTAATTTATTTACACATATACACACACATAACACTCATCTACTCATTGTTGAGTTAAGGGTTGAATTGTCCATCCTTGTTCTATTCTCTGTCACTATTTTTCTAACCATGCTGAACACTCTCTCTGATGATGCATTGCTGTGTGGCACGCACAAAAGTGCTTTTATCAAATGCATTAGAGTCTGGAATCTTCCATCTCTCCCTAGCATGGCCCGAAACCGGTCAATCTTTGCTTCCTGAGGAAGATCTTCACTGCCAAGTACTTGGTAGTCCATTACTTCATCTCGGAGGCTATCCAGGTCCAATCGCAGCTTCGGCTTGGAACTTACAAGCGTATTTTTTCATCTTACTCGTCGTCGGCGTCGCCATGGCTGTATCTTCCTCGTTCTTCTGCTTTGTCTCCTTGTTGGGTGCGCAGTTGTGCACTGCACTCTCTAAAAGCCGTAGATGTTATTGTCACATATGCATGTACAATAGATGGCAGTATTGTCCTGTTTAAGAGTGTCACAACATTGCTGTTTACGGCAGACGAACTGCTTTACGGTAGATGAAAACGTGACTGCTGTTGTTGTGTGTTGTTACCGCGCTGGGAGGACGTTAATGAAACTGCCTAACAATAAACCCACATAAGAAACCAACAACTCGCCCTCCATCATTCTACAGTTATAACGTGATTGGGCAGGCACGCTGTTTATATTGTGGGAAAGCGGACTCAAGTCCGCATGGAGCTGGAGGGGGCGTGGCCTCCAGCTCCGCTTGAATTTCGGGAGATTTTCAGGAGAAAATTTGTCCCGGGAGGTTTTCGGGAGAGGCGCTGAATTTCGGGAGTCTCCCGGAAAATCCGGGAGGGTTGGCAAGTATGACAAGGAGTACCACTGGCTTATACGGCGTCGAATGGGTGCTACAAATTGTGAGTTCAAATATTTGATTTATTCATTTTTTTCACATTAAATGTTTTTTGCAATTTAAATTTTGACAGTACCACATGAGATACGTTTTAATTGCTGATGCGGGTTTATTGATTCTTAAATACGCCAGAAAATAGCCCGTTTTGTACACTGTTGAGGTGTTCCAATGGACAGTAGTGTGGAAATGAGTTTGTGGTGGTTTCCCTCTGGTGGATTCTCCTGATCACGACAGACCTTCCCGGGAGCCCGGTAGTCTGGTTTCAACATTTTTTTTATTTTGGGTGCACACGTTCCAGGACAGCACTCTGCTCTGCAACCTTCAGTCTTTTCCTGTTGTGAGCGCACGCCAGGACAGCACTCTGCTCGGCGACTTTTCAGTCCCCTCTGGGTGGCGTACCTTTCGGCTCTCTCTCTCTTTCTCTCGGCGTGGTCTCGTGTGCGTCTGTAGCTTCTCGCTCCAACCCGTGTGTCATGGCCCCGGCCGCTGATGATAAGCATGGCAGGTGATTGGATGATCAGCCCCAGCTGGGCAATCCAATCACCTGCCAGCTATGCTTCAAGGCCGGTACTTACACACCTCATTCCGCAGCAGACACGCAGACCACGCCCCCCTCCACAGTGTTCCTGTATCGTATTTCTTTAGCTGTGGTCATGTGGTGACATAAATTATGGTATTTTAAGAGGTAATCATTGAAGTCGGACATCACTGAAGACCTAAGTGGGAAACGCACGGCCCGCCAGTGGGTAAACCTATAGTTTGCACTTACCTGTAACCAATGACCTCATAGGCATGTAGTTAGTGAACCTTACAAAAAAAAATTGCAGACACAAATTGCCATAATTTAATTGAGTAAGTCTCAGCCAGACAGCCAGTACCATCGGCCCAACAGTCAACGAAAAGAAGGCCAATAACACTGCAACCACCAACCTTATCACTGTGAATGGAAATCCAATAGGACTTTGTCTATCTGGGTAGCAAGATGACTGCGATATTGAGGTCAATTCAAGGATTATCAAAACAAATCTAACCTTTGCTATGCTCAAATCTATCTGGAGATCAAGATCTTCAAGAGCAATGCCGTGAGTGTCCTTCTATATGGCTCAGAATGTTGGAAAACCACTTCATCCATTGAAAGAAAGTGAGAGGATATTCTGGCCAAACACCATTTCAAATGAAAAACTCCGGGAAAGAGCAACCACAACCTCAATTAATGAGACCGTCCAAAGTCGACTTTGGAGATGGCTTGGACACCTGTGCCGCATGCCATCCATCATCTTCTCTCCGGAGAAGATCCCTTTTTTGGACACCTCAAGGGAGGAGAACCTGAGGCAGACCAAGAGAAACCTGGAGAAGAACTATAGAAAAAAAAGCTCAGGTGTAAGAGATTATCCCTTAAGACTGCCCCCAGAATAGCGACTGACCAAATGGAAATTCCTTGCTTCGCATCAAACGCCCAGAAGAGGACTGGGAGAGAGTTACTACCATAAAAACAATTAAAGGGTACTCTAAATCATTAATAAAACCTTACTTTTTACAAAGTAAAGTTTACTTTGCAAAGAGTAAGGTTTCATTAATGATTAAGAGTAAAGTTCACGTCAAGTCATTATTGAAGCCTCACCAATTATCACCTGATTAATGAAACATGTTATACCTGTCACGACGGGGTTTTCACTTACTGCGGGGTCGTTCTCCCAGGAAGGCAAACGGACGACTCCGGACAGGACTTGCAGGTAGGAACATGATTTAATTTTAAGAAACAATCAACGAGATACAAAACAGAAAACAACCCGAAGGCAAGCGTGCCTATCGCAGGCAAAAACTTAGGACATGATACCATAGACATGAACCTCACGAAACTGTGGCATGAAACAAACACGAAACTGTGGCATGAAACAACTAGCATTAACTATGGCATAGAACAAACACGAAACTGTGGCATGAAACTAATAGCATTAACTATGGCATAGAACAAACACGAAACTGTGGCATGAAACAACTATCATTAACTATGGCATAGAACAAACACGAAACTGTGGCATGAAACCAATAGCATTAACTATGGCATAGAACAAACACGAAACTGTGGCCTGAAACCAATAATGACGCCAGCCCGACTGACTGGCAAAGGCAGGCTTAAATAGTCCTCTGATTAGAAGCAGGTGCGCGTCCCGAACAACATAGGCAAGTGAAAATCATAAGTAGCCATGGTAACTAAAACAAACTCAGGTGTCAAACAGGAACTAAAAGAGTCCAAACTAACAGAACATAACAAAAACATGATCCGGACCAAAGATCATGACAATACCTATGATAATACTGTACAATGTATAATGCCCAACATGTCTGCTTGTGTAATAAAACAAGTTGTTAGAACAAAAGCACAATTATTTTTTTTTGCAATGAACAACGAAATATATGAAAATGAATGTGTTCATAAAGCTGTGGTTTTCCATGTTTAAACAACATCAACACATTGAAGCTTTCAAGTAAAATGTCTTAAGACATCAGTAATGATCAAACCAAAAAAAATATTAGTTAACCTCTTAACTCCCATCTGAGCACATTTTCTCCATTTTGGCTTAACCCAAATATAAAAACTTATTGGGGGAAAAAAAGTATCAAAATAGCAACAAAAACAAGAAGACAAGGATAAAAACACAACAAAAAAGTGTAAAAAAAAAAAAAAGACCCAAAAATGTGACAAAATAGCAATATAAAGTGATAAAATTCTATAAAGAAAAAGCCACAGTAAAAACAAAACACAAAACAAAAGTGCAGCAAAAATTTGTAACGAAAATGCTATAAAAAGGCCACAAAAAAGCAACAAAAAATTGACAAAGCAATAATAAAGCTAAAAAAACTCAACAAAAAAGTGGCAAGAATGTTCTGAAAAGAACGTGAAAAATGCATCGGCAACAAAGGAAAAACAAATGTTTGTAGGTTTTTCGCTTTTAGATTTGGGTAAAGCCAAACTGCAGGGATAAAATATTTTATTGAAGTCAAAGTACCATCTAAAATCAAATAAAAACATGTTTCTTTGTCCTATGGGCTAAAATGTTCTCCAAAACCCTTACAATTTTGAAAATATTTTACATATTTTAGAAAAGAGAAATCTGGACCATTGACACTTGAACCGGGAACTTGAATGCAGTGGCTAAGACCACAAACAGCAACAAAAAACTATGCTAATAATGGTAGATTTAGGCAAAATGGCTGTGGAAGGTCATTGGTGTCATTCAGCTTGTCTGTACAGAACAAAAATAAGAACATTGAAGAACAATTCAAAATAGTTTGCTTCAATAAACTATGTTTCATAATTATTTGTTTACACAATTACAAAAAAAAACCAAAACATTTAGTATTTAAATTGCGATACAAATTTATGAAATTCTGATTTGTTAATATTTATATTAAGATAGTAAGTCATGCACCTCACTTTATTTTTTTACTTGAAATTTCCTTGCTCCTAAATATTCCTAAGTCAACTGTCGGCTTAATTATGAGAAAATGGAAGAGTTTGGGAACAACAGCAACTCAGCCACAAAGTGGTAGGGCCCGTAAACTGACAGAGAGGGGTCAGCGGATGCTGTAGCGCATAGTGCAAAGACTTTCTGCACAGTCAGTTGCTACAGAGCTCCAAACTCCATGTGACATTCCAATTAGCCCACGTACAGTACGCAGAGAGCTTCATGGAATAGATTTCCATGGCCGAGCAGCTGTATCTTAACCATACATCATCAAGTCCAATGCAAAGCGTGGGATGCAGTGGTGTAAAACACGTCACCACTGGACTCTAGAGCAGTGGAGACGCCTTCTCTGGAGTGATGAATCACATTTTTCCATCTGGCAATCTGATGGACCAGTCTGGGTTTGGAGGTTGCCAGGAGAACGGTACACTTCGGACTGCATTGTGACGAGTGTGAAATTTGGTGGAGGAGGAATTATGGTGTGGGGTTGTTTTTCAGGAGCTGGGCAGTGAAAGGAACTTTGAATGCTCCAGGATACCAAAACTTTTTGGACAATTCCATGCTTCCAACCTTGTGGGAACAGTTTGGAGCGGGCCCCTTCCTCTTCCAACATTATTGTGCACCAGTACACAAAGCAAGGTCCAAAAAGACATGGATGACAGAGTCTGGTGTGGATGAACTTGACTGGCCTGCACAGAGTCCTGACCTGAACCCTATAGAACACCTTTGGGATGAATTAGAAAGGAGACTGAGAGCCAGGCCTTCTCCACCAACAGTGTGTGACCTCACCACCACCACACTTTATTTGTTTACTTGAAGTCTGAAACATAGCTTATTTTGCAATGTTCCATAAAAATAAAACATATTTTCATGGCCACCAGGAAAAAAATGCAACTGTTTAACCAGCGTACAATTAACAGGACGCTCATAGTCCTACATCTCGAGTCACATCTTTATTCTGCATTTTAAATCAGCACTAAGTAACTTTTCAACCTTCATAAAATATTTGTATAACTCTGGGATGATACATTGATTTACAACTAGTTGAACCATGACAGCATGGTCCGTATCGCTTTCACTGGCACATAAAAACTTTGAACAGGGTGGCAGGAACCCTGCCTTACAAAAAACTACAAATGTGCAAACTTGCTTTACGACATACGTCACTCCCCCTTTCCCCATTCCTTGAAAAGACGGAAGTCGATGCAAACGCCCGTGTGCCCCCAGAAAACTAAAAGAAGAAAAGGACAAACGCCTACGTGCAATTACCGCTATTATGGGAGAAGCTACAAAACAACCAATGAAAAGTTTTGCCTGAGAAGACCAAAAGTAGGAAAAAGTGAGGCTACCCAGATAAAAGGGCAGTCAAGGATCAACATTGCCCCGACTTTCACTCGCTGGCGTGAGCTCAAAGATGAGTAGGGATTTTCTGCCTTGTTTCTGTTCCAGTTGGACTAGTAAGTGACTCTCAAATCAAAATGATAATGCTTAATATTAGTTATCAGCATTGGCGTTGTTAGGCCTATTTTAGGGGGGCTCAAGCCCCGCTAAAATATTCTTAAGCCCCCCTAAATAATTTGGTGTTTTTTTTGTTGTTTTTTACAAATAAATGCCGACATATTCATTATAAAGTGGCCCAAATATGAGTTTAAATAAATAATCATCCATCCATTTTCTACCGCTTATTCCCTTTGGGGTCGCGGGGGGCGCTGGAGCCTATCTCAGCTACAATCATATAACCTGTTATTATTCACTCAGTTTCCCCTCACTTCGTAGCGTAAGGTAGAGAGCCCCTTTCGTGCGTCGGTATCCAATCCATTCCACTTGTTCATATAGAAAATGCCCACATCACTCAAATTCCAGCCCGCATTTTCTCTGCGACCTTGCTTGCGGTCCTGCAAGTGTACGAAGCACATTATCTTCCTTTAACCTTGTGTGTGCAATTGTAAATCATTTATTTTTTAAGTTTTGTGTTTCTTGTAGAATCTATATAAAGTAATATACATTAGCCTATTGTTAAAATAATGAAAAAAACATCATTAAATATATTTGTTTTATTGTATTGTTACATTAATAGCTGTTTTATTATTATAGGATGGCTTGTTAAACATGTAATAGGATTTTCAGAGGGAGGAAAAACCAAGACATTTAATATAAAGTGTAAAATGAATAAATACATAAAAAGAAAAAGAAAATATATGGTTAAAAGCCATCGTCCCGGGGAGCATTTCATTTCGTCCCATGCATTTAAAAAAAAATAATAATAATAACAATGAATCATTTCTAAGTCTTTGTTAGCCGTTTGTGAAGTTTTGTGCTCGTGCGTAACATTCGCTCGCATCCTGTGCATCTCCTGGGGGCAAAGCCCCCCCTGTCCTTAAAAGCTAGTGACGCCCCTGGTTATCAGAAATTTGCATGTTAGCAATAACTAGCCATGAGCTTGATAATTTGCAGTTCCACACTGACACGGCCAGCACAACAAACTCAAAAGTACTGTATAAAGAAAAAACTATGCAATGACTGCTGTGGAGGTTGCCCTCCCGTGGGTCCTCCAGACCACCAAGCATCGACATGAGAGCTCGGGTTTCAGGATGTAATATGGGTTTATTTTCAGGGTTTTCCATTATTTTGCTTTTCAGCACAAAGTCTGTCTCTCTGGGTTCGTGTCTGTCTCTCTCTCGCTCCAGATCCAACAACCTCTCTCCTCCCGGCTGCTGCTTATACAGGGCGACAGGTGATTAGATAACAAGGCCCAAATGGGCCATCTACGCACCTGTCGCTGACTTCGAGGCAAATCCTGGCACACCCCGTTCCGCTGCAGGCCCGCAGGCCACGCCGCCCTCCACAACTGCAAACCACGAATATAAAGTTTTAGTAAAATATGTAGGTTCCAACTGTGAAGAGGTTAGTCATACTGAATGATTGTGGTATTATCATGTTTGACGCTATGTGCCCTGGTCCCTAATGGGAAATGTGTTTTTTCTTTTAGGCAAAACAGTATTGCTTTGGTCCACTGGCGCCGCCTAAAATAACAAAAAGTAAAACTTCTTAAGTGGGGCTTTAACGATCCATGCCAAATCCACCATGGGCTTGCATCATGACAACAACAACAAAGTATTAAATTATCTACTGTATTTTTCAGACTATAAGCATACTTGCCAACCCTCCCGATTTACCCGGGAGACTCCCGAATTTCAGTGCCCCTCCCGAAAATCACCCGGGGCAACCATTCTACCGTATTCTCCCGATTTCCACCCGGACAACAATATTGGGGGCGTGCCTTAAAGGCACTGCCTTTGAGTGCCGGCCCAGTCACATAATATTCATGGCTTTTCACACACACAAGTGAATACAGTGCATACTTGGTCAACAGCCATACAGGTCACACTGAGGGTGGCCGTATAAACAAATTTAACTTTGTTACAAATATGCGCCACGCTGTGAACCCACACCAAACAAGAATGACAAACACATTTCGGGAGAACATCCGCACCGTAACACAACATAAACACAACATAACAAATACCCAGAACCCCTTGCAGCACCAACTCTTCCGGGACGCTACAATACACACACACACACACCCCGCCCCCCGCCCCCCGCCCCCCCTCCATCTCCCGAATTTGGAGGTCTCAAGGTTGGCAAGTATAACTATAAGGTGCACTTTGAATCATTTAATGTTATCAAAAATCAACAGTGCACCTAATAACCTGATGCGCCTAATGTACGGAATAATTCTGGTTATGCTAATCGACCTCGAAACAATTTTATTTGGTACATGGTGTGATCATAGGTATGACCAGCAAATGGTAGTCACACATCAGAGATATGTGTGGACTGCAATATGACGCCAGTAAACAATATCAAAACTTTAAATGTTCCATTGAAAATAAAGAACATTACACACGGCACTCAAAAATCTGTCAAAATGTTTTAGTATGACTTTGAAGCCGCACCGCTTGATGGATTGTCGCTCCATTACGACTACCGTAGTCAGAGATACAAGTATTACTATGGTGTGTGTATAAGGACCGCAAAATGGCACCCATTAGCAGACATATTATCTGACGTTTTGTATCACAATATTATGCAAAACCAACTTTTCTTACCTTCTGGTACCTGCTGATGTGTATTTGAGATCTGCATAAGTCCTGGAAATTTGCGCACGTCCGCCACTGTAGTCCGTGGAGATGCCCTAGTCCAGTGTTTTTCAACCTTTTTTGAGCCAAGGCACATTTTTTTCATAGAAAAAATGCGGAGGCACAACACCAGCAGAAATCATTAAAAAATGAAACTCCATCCATCCATCCATCCATCTTCTTCCGCTTATCCGAGGTCGGGTCGCGGGGGCAGCAGCTTAAGCAGGGAAGCCCAGACTTCCCTCTCCCCAGCCACTTCGTCCAGCTCCTCCCGGGGGATCCCGAGGCGTTCCCAGGCCAGCCGGGAGAAATAGTCTTCCCAGCGTGTCCTGGGTCTTCCCCGTGGCCTCCTACCGGTCGGACGTGCCCAAAACACCTTCCTAGGGAGGCGTTCGGGTGGCATCCTGACCAGATGCCCGAACCACCTCATCTGGCTCCTCTCGATGTGGAGGAGCAGCGGCTTTACTTTGAGCTCCCCCCGAATGACAGAGCTTCTCACCCTATATCTAAGGGAGAGCCCCGCCACTCGGCGGAGGAAACTCATTTCGGCCGCTTGTACCCGTGATCTTGTCCTTTCGGTCATGAACCAAAGCTCATGACCATAGGTGAGGATGGGAACGTAGATCGACCGGTAAATCGAGAGCTTTGCCTTCCGGCTCAGCTCCTTCTTCACCATAACGGATCGATACAGCGTCCGCATTACTGAAGATGCCGCACCGATCCGCCTGTCGATCTCACGATCCACTCTTCCCCCACTCGTGAACAAGACTCCGAGGTACTTGAACTCCTCCACTTGGGGCAAGATCTCCTCCCCAACCCGGAGATGGCACTCCACCCTTTTCCGGGAGAGAACCATGGACTCGGACTTGGGGGTGCTGATTCCCATCCCAGTCGCTTCACACTCAGCTGCGAACCGATCCAGCGAGAGCTGAAGATCTTGGCCAGAGGAAGCCATCAGGACCACATCATCTGCAAATAGCAGAGACCTAATCCTGCAGCCACCAAACCAGATCCCCTCAACGCCCTGACTGCGTCTAGAAATTCTGTCCATAAAGGTTATGAACAGAATCGGTGACAAAGGGCAGCCTTGGCGTAGTCCAACCCTCACTGGAAACGTGTCCGGAAGAACTTTGAACATGTCACGAGGGAGGCGCTGGACATTGAGTCCGAGTGGACGATGTTCCGTACCTCTGTTGTCGAGGCGGTCGATTGGAGCTGTGGCCGCAAGGTAGTTGGTGCCTGTCGTGGCGGTAATCCTAGAACCCGTTGGTGGACGCCGGCGGTGAGGGATGCCGTCAGGCTGAAGAAGGAGTCCTATCGGGTTCTTTTGGCTCATGGGACTCCTGAGGCAGCAGACAGGTACCGACAGGCCAAGCGGTGTGCGGTTTCAGCGGTCGCGGAGGCAAAAACTCGGACATGGGAGGAGTTCGGGGAGGCCATGGAAAAAGACTTCCGGACGGCTTCGAAGCAATTCTGGACCACCATCCGCCGCCTCAGGAAGGGGAAGCAGTGCAGTGTCAACACCGTGTATGGTGGGGATGGTGCTCTCCTAACCTCGACTGCGGATGTTGTGGATCGGTGGAGGGAATACTTCGAAGACCGCCTCAATCCTACCAGCACGTCTTCCTATGAGGAAGCAGGGCCTGGGGAATCTGTGGTGGGCTCTCCTATTTCTGGGGCTGAGGTTGCCGAGGTTGTTAAAAAGCTCCTCGGTGGCAAGGCCCCGGGGGTGGATGAGATCCGCCCGGAGTTCCTTAAGGCTCTGGATGTTGTGGGGCTGTCTTGGTTGACAAGACTCTGCAACATCGCGTGGACATCGGGGGCGGTACCTCTGGATTGGCAGACCGGGGTGGTGGTTCCTCTCTTTAAGAAGGGGAACCGGAGGGTGTGTTCCAACTATCGTGGGATCACACTCCTCAGCCTTCCCGGTAAGGTCTATTCAGGTGTACTGGAGAGGAGGCTACGCCGGATAGTCGAACCTCGGATTCAGGAGGAACAGTGTGGTTTCCGTCCTGGTCGTGGAACTGTGGACCAGCTCTATACTCTCGGCAGGGTCCTTGAGGGTGCATGGGAGTTTGCCCAACCAGTCCACATGTGCTTTGTGGACTTGGAGAAGGCATTCGACCGTGTGAAGTCCTGTGGGGAGTGCTCAGAGAGTATGGGGTAACGGACTGTCTTATTGTGGCAGTTCGCTCCCTGTATAATCAGTGCCAGAGCTTGGTCCGCATTGCCGGCAGTAAGTCGGACACGTTTAAAAAATGAAACTCAGCAGCCAAAATTGACAATAAAAAGTTGTTGTTGCAATTGTTGGATATGACTTTAAACCATAACCAACCATGCATCAATATAGCGCTTGTCTCAAAGTAGGTGTACTGTCACCACCTGTCACATCACGCCCTGACTTATTTTGAGTTTTTTGCTGTTTTCCTGTGTGTAGTGTTTTAGTGGCTTTTTCTCTTAATTTGGTATTTTCCTGTAGCAGTTTCATGTCTTCCTTTGAGCGATATTCCCCATACCTGCTTTGTTTTAGCAATCGAGAATATTTTAGTTGTTTTTATCCTTCTTTGTGGGGACATTGTTGATTGTCATGTCATGTTCCGATGTACTTTGTGGACGCTGTCTTTGCTCCACAGTAAGTCTTTGCTGTCGTCCAGCATTCTGTTTTTCTTTACTTTGTAGCCAGTTCAGTTTTAGTTTCGTTCTGCATAGCCTTCCCTAAGCTTCAATGCCTTTTCGTAGGGACACTCATCTTTTGTTTATTTTTGGTTTAAACATTAGACACCTTTTTACCTGCACGCTGCCTCCCGCTGTTTCCGACATCTACAAAGCAATTAGCTACCTACTGCAACCTACTGATATGGAAGAGTGTAATGTGGTAAGTGTGCCGATCTCCAGACAATACAGACACTCAACAACGGCACATTATTTGCGGAATATAATTACCGGTTTGCAAAAAATATTTTTAACCCAAATAGGTGAAATTAGATCTTCTTGTTATCTTCTCTGCTGTTGCCATTTCTAATATAAAGTAGTGTAAAGTTCTTACTTATATGTCGCTATGGAAGCGCTACAACTACCGGTGTAGTGAGTTTACATTATTTACCCACGGAACTTCTGTTATTAGAGAGTTTTTCACGGGACACGTTTCTGGAGTTGTTGGACTAGTGAGCCACGGATGAGAAGATGCTGCTCCGATGTTGATTTAAGTAAAGTCTGAATGTCATTAAAACAGTTAGCTCCATCTTTTGACACTTGTTCCACCCCCGTCCTTGCACGCTACACCGCTACAACAAAGATGACGGGGAGAAGACGCTGCCGAAAGTGAGCCACGTAAATAAAAGAAAGATGATCTGTAAAACATCATCTATGCAACATTTTGACCAAGGAACCATCATTACATGTTATGTAGACCACAAGGAAGTATATTAAATTTAGAAAAAAATCATAATATGACCCCTTTAATGCGCTTTATAATCCGGTGCTCCTTTTGTATGAAAAATAGACCTGAATAGACCTGCTCATCGGCAATGCGCCTTATGGTCCAGAAAATACGATATTTTGTCCATGCAAAGAGATGAGTGTCATGTCTGTGTGATCATGTTTTTGTTTTGGTCATGTTCGTTTTGGTTTTTGGACTTTTTGTGCATTTTTGTTTTGTCACCATAGCAACCATTAGTTTTCACCTGTCACGTCACGCACCTGTTTCACATTTTGAGTCACGCACCTGTTTTCGTTAATCATGTCTATTGTATTTAAGTTCATTGTTTTCAGTTTGTCGTTCTGACGACATCTCCACATTTATGCTTCTGCACACTCTCCACACAGCCTTAAGACCCTTGCTGCTATTTTTTCATGTCCATCGTTCACGCTGCTCCTTTTTGTCCATGCCAAGTAAGTTTTGTTTATTATTGCCACAGTCAGTGTTTTTTGTTGTTCATAGTTTTTGCCTTTGTGCAAGTATTTGGTTTCGTAGTTTGTTCTCCGCCATTGTGCGCACCTTTTGTTTACTTCCTGTTTTTGTAGTTTAAATAAAAATGTACTTACATTCCCGTCTCGCCCGAGCCAACTTTCCGTTGCATCCCGGAAAAGCATACACCCAAGACCGAGTCATGACAATGAGAAGGAACAAAATAAACGGAACAAACAGAGAAAGCTCATTTTAAGTGACCGCAGACGGAATAAAAACGCTGCTACGCTCAGTTGCAGACGGTGGGTAGAGCAGACAGACGCCTGACGCTGAGACCCCCGACTCTGCACAAGATCCAAACCTCTTGAAGCCCAGCGTAAACGCCTCTGTGCTGGCATCAAATCAGCGAGCTCCGTTTCCACGCGTGCATCTCCCACGGGCAGAACTTTTTTGAAGCGGGTGCCTTCAATGCAGAACGGAGTTTGCACGAAACTAGGCTTTACATCAGTCCGGAAAGCGCCGTTGAGACCAGAACAGATGATGTTCTGTTAATTTCATTATCTGGGCTCAGCCCCCCCTTGGTTCAACAACTCTCCTAAAATTTCGCAAATAAAGCACCTCACCTGAATGCCCCTCCAGGAGCAGAGCAGCATAGCTACTCATTCTAAGAACCAGGAGTGTGTTCGCCCTTACCAAAAAATGGTTTCAACTTGACGTTTAGAAATGTCCGATGCTCTCAGATACATTTAATTAAATACTTTTAAATATGCACATTCAATTGCAAGCTTTTTCCCTTTGTGGGAAAACCATAGGATAGGCCTGCATAACCGCTGATCGACCCTTTACACCAGACCTGGGTAAATTAAGGCCCGAGGGCTGCATTTGGCCCGTTAAGCTTTTCAATCTGGCCTGCCGGACATTCCCAAATATTTTTTTAAGGTGGTCTGTCATAACGTTTTTAGCATTCAATCAGACATTATTGTGAGGTTTTGTATTAGTGTTCCTAAAAATCAGATATACCGGCCCCCAGTCATGTTTTTTTCTAAATTTGGCGCCCCGAGTCAAAATAATTGCTCAGGCATTCCAATGCGCCCTCATCTTTGCACTCTGCCCACGGCCGCGTCAGCCGGCAAGGCTGTGGGCGATCAGCAATCAGCGCACCTGGACCTGATGAGAGGGAGCTGTATAAAGGACCAGTGGACCCAAGGATCCAGGCGGGAACTTAGTTTGCCTCTTTGGATACCGTAAGCCTTATGCTCTCTCTCTCTCTCTCTGCATTTTTCCCTCCGTGTTCTGATGTCCTTGTCCCGCAGTGCCTTCCCGAGTCTTCCCCTTTGTTATCTCCCGTTGTTTCCCCCGTGGTTTTTGGACTGCCTTCCTCGATCCTCGACCCTCGCTTGGACACGGACTGTGACGCTTCTTTCTCGCCCTGGACCTTCTGCCTGCCCCATGGACTGCCCTCCTGCCTTGTTCCTTCTCCTCGTTTCAGCATTTGGTAAGACTCAACAGCTAATTATTCATACACATAGTCTTCCACCATACACCCCTTCTGGGTATTAGTTCACACTCCATTTCCGTGGTTATTATTATTATTGTTTGATTATTATATATATGATAATATATATAATAAAATACATAGAGCTATACTTCCCCCTGGTGTCTTTGCCGTCATCTCCAATCTGTAAACATAACACTTACTGTGCCGAGTAGACGGAAAACCCTCACATTCATGTGCTCAAAATAAATATGTCTGTCAAAGACAGGAAGTGATTTGAATCGCCATGTGGTGAAAAACTGAACTGCGCATGTCACTTAAACTTACTCAAGTAATATCAGCATCATTTTTGTTTATATGCTTAAGTAAAATACTGACTTTACACTAATCATTTCAGTAATTGCTGATACTGAAACAGATGGAAGAATAACAGTCCAATACTCAGTAGGTGTAATTTGATCAAATCATGAATGTATGGGTTACTTAGGGTGAGAAAGTAAACAGAACACTAGGGGGAAAGTAAATTAAAGTATTATCAATTTACTTATGTAAGGTTGGTTATTAAGATTTATAGTGTATGCAATGAACAGGAGCATAACTATGTACTTTTTCTACTGCACAAACCTGTCCTGGAGAGTCAAAATGATATCCACATTTGCTAATTAAGACATATCTCAATTACCCACTCTTTAAGAACTGTTTTCTCTGGAAATTACAGTTATTTGGGAGCGCATGGCAGCAGAGTTCTCCCAAGAAGGTCAAGCAAAAAAGCAATCCATTGGTGGGACTCACTAACACATCCTCTAGATCTAATTTGAACATTTATTTTAATACACAACATTGCATTTGCTATTCTTGTGTGTGCTGCTGAGAGTTCGGCTGTGCCCCTTCGACGTCACAGCTAAGTGAAACTGCTTCTTTTGCAACTGCTCCGACGCTGATTTGGCTATTCCTCCTGCATCTAAAAGCTACCCAGCTAGCATCTAAGCTAGCGGAGCTATGATAGCTACGGTTCGAGACCCATCGAGGCCAACCGCAGCTATCCGGCCCGGCCAAGCTGCCTTAAGCCCAAGACATAACACTGGCTTGAGCAAGACGTCATCCAGCTTTGTCACCGAATCGTCACCAGCTAGCAGGCACCAACTAGCCGCCATCAACGGCATCAGCGGTGGAGATGGTGAGCATTACCAAGTTCCTGGGGTTGCAGATAACTGACAATATGACCTGGTTCTCTTGTAAAAAGAGCTCAGCAGCGCATGCACTTTTTTCGTCGGATGAAAAGAGCACAGCTCCCTCCCCCCGTTCTCACCACATTCTACAGAGGCACTATAGAGAGCCTGCTGACCAACAGCATCTCTGTCTGGACTGGAGCCTGCAGTGCCTCAGACTGGAAGTCTCTGCAGAGAGTGGTGAGGACGGCGGAAAAGATCATCAGGACTCCTCTTCCTCCTATCCAGGAGATCGCAAAAAGCCGCTGCCTGACCAGGGCTCAGAAAATCTGCAGAGACTCCTTCCATCCCCACCAAGGACTGTTTTCACTGCTGGACTCTAGAAAGAGGTTCTGCAGCCTCCGCAGCAGAACCTCCAGGTTCTGTAACAGCTTCTTCCCCCAGGCCGTAAGACTCTTGAACGCATTAAAATAATCCCCTCAATTCCTCCCAAAAATGGATTAACTCGCTGGAATAAAAAGACAATACAACAAACGTCCATAAACGTGGAAGCATATGCAAAAGTACAATATATTTATCTGTACAGTAATCTATTTATTTATATCTGCAGTTTATTGCTCTTTTATCCTGCACTACCATGAGCAAATGCAACAAAATTGTGTTCTTATCTGTACTGCAAAGTTCAAATTTGAATGACAATAAAAGGAAGTCTAAGTCTAAGTCTATCAAACAAGTACCACCGGCACTAGCTAGCTGCTATCCGGGTCGGCTACCACAATCCGACCTTGCTACAACTGCGCCACTATCCAGCTGCCATCTGGGCATCAACTGGCCACCAACTGCACCACCATATAGCCGATATCCGACCCCCAGACAGCTGCCCTTCGGCCAGGCCCGGTTACAACTGCTTCACCACCTAGCCGTCATTCAACCCGGCTACAACCGAGTGAACAACTAGCCCCTATCCAGCCCTGCTACAACTGCGCCATTATCCAGCTGCCATGCAGACACAAACCGGCCACCAACTGCACTACCAGCCAGCCGACAACCGACCGCCAGGCACCTGTCATTTGGCCAGACCCTGCTACAACTGCGTCATCACCTAGCCGCCATCCGGCCCGGCTACAACCGAGCGAACAACTAGCCCCTATCCAGCCCTGCTACAACTGCGCCATTATCCAGCTGCTATGCAGACACGAACCGGCCACCAACTGCACGACCAGTTGGCCGGCAACTGAACGCCAAGCACCTGCCATTTGGCCAGGCCCGGCTACAACTGCGTTACCACCTAGCTGCCATCCGGCCCGGCTACAACCGAGTGAACAGCTAGCCGTTCTCCGGACTGACTACAACCGCGCCTCCAACGAGCCGCCATCCAAATGGGCAATCAGCCCCAACAGCAATTAGCTACCACCACCAGGAGAGGAAATAGCCGGCTGACATTAGCCAACAGATGAAGCTACACGGTCTAGCTCCATCCTATCTTGCCGATTGTATTGTACCATATGTCCCGGCAAGAAATCTGTGTTTAAAGAACTCTGGCTTATTAGTGATTCCCAGAGCCCCAAAAAAGTCTGCGGGCTATAGAGCGTTTTCTATTCGGGCTCCAGTACTATGGAATGCCCTCCCGGTAACAGTTAGAGATACTACCTCAGTAGAAGCATTTAAGTCCCATCTTAAAACTCATTTGTATACTCTAGCCTTTAAATAGGCCCCCCTTATTTTTTTTTTAGACCAGTTGATCTGCCGTTTCTTTTCTTTTCTCCTCTGCTCCCCCCTATCCCTTGTGGAGGGGGAGACACACAGGTTCGGTGGCCATGAATGAAGTGCTGGCTGTCCAGAGTCGAGACCCGGAGTGGACCGCTCGCCTGTGCATCGGTTGGGGACATCTCTGCGCTGCTGACCCGTCTCCGCTCCGGATGGTTTCCTGCTGACCCCACTATGGACTGGACTCTTACTATTATGTTGGATCCACTATGGACTGGACTCTCTATGTCAGACCCACTCGACATCCATTGCATTCGGTCTCCCCGACAGGGAATCATGGTTTTGGTGGAAAAGTTTAGATACAAAATGTCGAAAAATATTTTAAAAAATGCAGCCCTTGAAAACAGGGTAGCTGACCTAGAACAATATTCAAGAATGAATGACATGATAACTACAGTATTGGAAACAAAACCGCGCTCGCTTGCCAGAGCTTTAACCAAAAACCAAGACCTTGTATCAAATGAAAGAGAGGGAATATCAATAAAAGACCGAATAAATTATGTTATGCACTCAAAAGGGATAGTAATGGGCACAATAATTATTGAGGCATGTTATCCTCTCACAGAGAGAAATAAAGAAGACAAAACTGCCATAAT
>NC_084563.2:42737098-42782098 GCF_033978685.3 Nerophis lumbriciformis
GACATTGTTGATTGTCATGTCATGTTGGGATGTACATTGTGGACGCCGTCTTTGCTCCACAGTAAGTCTTTGCTGTCGTCCAGCATTTCTGTTTTTGTTTACTTTGTAGCCAGTTCAGTTTTAGTTTCGTTCTGCATAGCCTTCCCTAAGCTTCAATGCCTTTTCTTAAGGGCACTCACCTTTTGTTTATTTTTGGTTTAAGCATAGGACACCCTTTTACCTACATCCTGCCTCCCGCTGTTCACGACATCTACAAAACAATTAGCTACCGGCAGCCACCTACTGATATGGAAGGGTATTACACGGTTACTCTGCCGAGCTCTAGACAGCACCGACACTCAACAACAACACATCATTTGCAGATTATAATTGCTGGTTTGCAAAAAATATTTGTAACCCAAACAGGTGAAATTAGATCATCTCCCACGGCACACCAGACTGTATCTCACGGCGGCACAGTGGTTGAAAAACACTGTTCTAGATCATCTTATTTATCTCACAATATGAAATATAACTTGTTTCACTTATTATTATTTACGTATAATGTTATTACTTAGTATATTGTGAATAAATAGAGAACAGGAAGTGAACAAAAGTGTTAGCAACTGCTATGTAAAGGAAAAGGGGTAGGATTAAATAAGCTCTGCTTATTCCTACTCCTTTTCGAACGTGTTGAATAGAGAAACTGGAAATTGTGATGTATCATGTTGTATGCATGCATCTTCAAAATAAACTACAAGTACAAGGAACAACAATAATGATACATTTATTGAACTTGAAGGGAATATGGTTATTCATCTCATCATCAATGACTTACTTAGTTATGAAGAAAACTGTCATATTTATACCCCATATGGGACAAGCGGTAGACAATGGATGGATGGATGATTTGAAATTTGTAAAAAAAAAATGTAATGTGTACAAACTGAGCACAGGGAGTGAACATATGTGTCTGCGATTGATATGAAGTAGAAAAAGGGTAGGATTAAATAAGTGTTTATTTTTTCTACACCTTTTTGGACATGTTGTAAAAATAAAAAATAAATGCAAAAGTGATGCATCATTTTGAAACTGTCTATGTGTTCAAATAAACCAATCTGAATCTGAATGAATAATATCTAATAATTTTGGGTTATACTTGTATAGCACTTTTCTACCTTCAAGGTACTCAAAGCGCTTTGACACTATTTCCACATTCACCCATTCACACGCACATTCACACACTGATGGCGGGAGCTGCCATGCAAGGCGCTAACCACGACCCATCAGGAGCAAGGGTGAAGTGTGTTGCTCAAGGACACAATGGACGTGACTAGGTTGGTAGAAGCTGGGGATTGAACCAGGAACACTCAGGTTGCTGGCACGGCCACTCTTCCCCAATGGATCAATAATAGATCAAATAAGTTGTAAAGTTGTACATCAATCCTGTTGTATTCATTTTGGGTAGTTATTGAATTGTTGATTTTTATTTAATTCTGATGTCAATTCACCACCACAAAGTCAGACTGGTTGGCCATAACCAGTTTATCCTTTTGGCTCTGACTCAGGGACCTCCAGTCCATATATGCTATAGATCAGGGGCAGGGAACCTATGTACCTTCGTGGTACAGGAGGGTCGCATTAATGGTAAGAAGTACTTTATTTATAATTGGTTAGTGTGGAGGGGGGGGGGCGTGGCCTGCGAACCTGCAGCGAAGCAGGGTGTGCCAGCACTGGCTTCGAGATCAGCGACAGGTGCGTAGATGGCCCACCTGGGCCTGGTTATCTAATCACCTGTCGCTCTGTTAAAAGGCAGCAGCCAGGAGGAGAGAGGTGTTGTAGCTGGGGAAGAGCGAGAGCGAGACGGACAGTCACGAGAAGACAATTGCTGAAAAGCAACAGAGAGACATTATTGGAAAAATAAATTATATTGTGAACCTGAACTAGGCTCTCATGTCGGTGTTTGGTGGTCCAAAGAACCCCCTGGAGGGCAACCTCCACAGTTAGCTTCAGAATAACACTGTCATTAAAAAGATTAAGAGACGTATTAAAATGTTGGTCTAACTTAAAAATGCACGCATTTAGTTGTATTCAGTGTTGAAAAATATTATATGGCTCTCACGGAAATACATTTTACAATATTTGGCTTTAATGGCTCTCTCAGCCAATAAGGTTCCCAACCCCTGCTATAGATATTCCCGTACACTATGGCTTCTACCAGATTATGCCGATCCATCTATGCCTTGTCTTGCACAGTGCTATGTTGTGCTCCACTGTCTCTGGGGATTCTTTGTACAGCCTGTACCTGGGGTCCTGTCAGATGCGGTAGGGTAGACCCTGGCCTCTATTGATCTTGCAATGAGGGCTTGTTCTTCTGCCATGATTAGTTCTTTCCGTCTCACCTTTTCTGGACTGTTTCCAGGATGTCAGCCACCTTGTCTTTCCATGACAGCCCATCTCGTTCCTCTTTCCGACTGGGCATCTGCCGCAAGAAGCATTCACTTAGCAGGTCGTCCCTGGGGATCATCTTCTTAATGTATTTTTTTAGTTGTTTCCTCCTGGATATAGTGCATGTGGCCCTTACTAGTCCCTCACCCCCCTTTTCTGATTTGTGTACAGCTTCAAGATGTTGGACTTCGGGCGGAATCCCCGTCCCCATGCATAGTAAGCAGATTTCTTGTCTTGATATCTGTGGCTTGCATCTCTTCCAGTGGACTTGTTATCATGCCAGTGAGGTATCTGAAGATCCAGTAGGGCATCTATATTAATGGCCTAGATCTTGTTTTCGCCTTTGAGCTAGTCTTCCCAACGTGTCCTGGGTCTTCCCCGTGGCTTCCTACCGGTTGGACGTGCCCTAAACACCTCCCGAGGGAGGCGTTCAGGTGGCATCCTGACCAGATGCCCGAACCACCTCATCTGGCTCCTCTCGATGTGGAGGAGCAGTGGCTTTACTTTCAGCTCCCCCCGGATGGCAGAGCTTCTCACCCTATCTCTAAGGGAGAGCCCCGCCACCCGGCGGAGGAAACTCATTCCGGCCGCCTGTACCCGTGATCTTGTCCTTTCGGTCATAACCCAAAACTCATGACCACAGGTGAGGATGGGAACGTAGATCGACCGGTAAATTGAGAGCTTTGCTTTCCGGCTCAGCTCCTTCTTCACCACAACGGATCGATACAGCGTCCGCATTACTGAAGACGCCGCACCGATCCGCCTGTCGATCTCACGATCCACTCTTCCCTCACTCGTGAACAAGACTCCGAGGTACTTGAACTCCTCCACTTGGGGCAGGGTCTCTTCCCCAACCCGGAGATGGCACTCCACCCTTTTCCGAGCGAGAACCATGGATTCGGACTTGGAGGTTCTGATTCTCAAATATATAATTCACTTCACTTATTCCATGTTACTGCACATGTGCAGACTTGATTCAGGAAGACATTCCAAAGCCTACCCCCCCTCATTTCGAGGGAGCGGGAAGTGGGGACGGCCAGGTCCCCCTGTGGCCCCGGTCTTGTCCTCCTCTGTGTCCTTTTCCTCCTCTTCTTTGTCTTCTTTGCCTTTTTCTTTGTCTTTGTCTTTTTTGTCTTTTTCTTTGTCATTTCCTTCTTTGTCTTTTACTTCTTCTTCTTTGTCTTTTTCTTTGTCTTTGTCTTTTTCTTTGTCTTTTCCTTCTTCTTTGACTTTTCCTTCTTCTTCTTTGTCCTTTTCTTCTTCTTCTTTGTCCTTTTTTACTTCTTCTTTGTCCTTTTCTTCTTCTTTGTCTTTTTCTTCTTTGTCTTCTTCTTCTTCTTCTTCTTCTTCTTCTTCTTCTTCTTCTTCTTCTTCTTCTTCTTCTTCTTCCTGTTCTTCTTTTACTTGTTCTTCTTCTTCTTCTCTTCTTCCCCCCGTCTGGTCCGCCAGCACCTGCAAGAGCCGCAGCTGTTGGCTTACCCTTTTTCCTTACCCTTACCCTTTTCAGCCTTTAAAACTGAATTACTGTGTGGAACAATTTCCTTTGTGGATCATTAAAGTTTGTCTAAGTCTAAGATTGGATGCCTTTGCAGCAACATCTTCCTCAGTTTGTGGAACCTTGATCTTTGGCCCAAGCAAAGTAACATTTTAGTGTTACAATTTAAACATTAGTTTCTCATATTTACACTGAAAACAGTTACATTGACTTTATTAAATACAACATATAAATACTGACTTCAACTAAACTTTGATGGTGATTTATTTGCGCAATAAAATATCAGAGGGTAGATTTTGGCTTTCATCAATCTTAAATGGCACAGGCTGTGATGTATTTTTTTCAACTTAAAAGTCAGTTGGAGATCATTTTTTATAAGCCTTATCTTCTCTTTTTGATAAATCAGTGTCTGAGATTGTCACTTATCGGAAGGAAAATCTTAAACTACAGTAACTAGTACCTTGATGGAAATGTTAACTTGGTCTAACAGGTGAGGCCCAGAATAAATATTAATATGTGTTGACTTAATTGTTATGAATGTATTTTCTGTATGGTTTCAAATGGTTTTTAATTGCATTTTATTAAGAGGAACTGAAGAATTTGCATGTTTACCGTTCAAAAACCTGAGATAGGCTGCAGAGTAACCAGCTAAGAAGAGAAAATCAGCAATAAGTATAACATCATCACTGTGAGTCATAATAAGTAGATAAAACACACTTATTTTACCTGCGTGCTTACAGTGACCGGGGGCACAAGGAGAAATGTCTCTAGGGATAGCGGTAGTTTAAGAAAATTAAACGAGGATTCCTGTATCAATTCTATGCTGTGTGCAATCACATCCGAAAACTATTTTGGACATTAAATCTGTCCATAACTGATTGAGTTATGTTGCTAACAAACATACAAACAAGCCCAGGCCAAAATATAACCTCTTTGGCGGAGGTCAGAAAGTCTGCATTCTTCGTTTCGTTTCAAAAGTTTTCAAGGCGACACAGAGCAAAAAAAAAAAAAGAAAAAAGTTCAATGTGGTACCGTATTTTCCGCACTATAAGGCGCACCGGATTATTAGCCGCACCTTCTATGAATTACATATTTCATAATTTTGTCCACCAATAAGCCGCCCCGGACTAAAAGCCGCGCCTACGCTGCGCTAAAGTGAATGTCAAAAAAACGCTGCGCTAAAGTGAATGTCAAAAAAACAGTCAGATAGTTCAGTCAAACTTTAATAATATATTGAAAACCAGCGTTCTAACAACTCTGTCCCAAAATGTACGCAAATGTGCAATCACAAACATAGTAAAATTCAAAATGGTGTAGAGCAATAAATAGCAACATAATGTTGCTCGAACGTTAATGTCACAACACACAAAATAAACATAGCGCTCACCTTCTGAAGTTATTCTTCATTCGTAAATCCTTCGAATTCTTCGTCTTCGGTGTCCGAATTGAAAAGTTGCGCAAGCGTGGGATCCAAAAATGGCCGGCTCCGCCTCGTCGAAGTCATCGGATTCAGTGTCGCTGTTGTTGTGCAGCAGTTCTGTGAATCCTGCCTTCCGGAAAGCTCGGACCACAGTTGTGACCGAAACTATCTGCCCAGGCATTTACGATCCACTGGCAGATGTTGGCGTATGTCGACCGGCGCTATCTGCCCGTCTTAGTGAAGGTGTGTTCGCCTTCGGAGCTGTGTGAAAAAAGCCACCCGGCCTCTTCGCGTAAACTTCCCTTAACCACTCGCTCATCTTTTCTTCATCCATCCATCCCTTCGAGTTAGCTTTTATGATGATGCCGGCTGGAAAGGTCTCTTTTGGCAAGGTCTTCCTTTTGAATATCACCATGGGAGGAAGTTTCTGGCCATTAGCATGGCAAGCTAGAACCACAGTGAAGGACGACTTCTCATTCCCTGTGGTGCGAATATTCACCGTACGTGCTCCCGTTCCACAGGAATATCAGTTGCTGTGAAATACGGTAGTAATCCGTGTGCGGATGGAGAGATTGCGTCTTTTTATGAACCGGATCCTTGTCCTTTGTAGGAGCCATTTTGTGGTCTTTACAGATGTAAACAGGAAATGAAACGTACGGTGATATCCGCGCGTTTTTTCTTCTTCTTCCGGGGGCGGGCGGTTGCTTAAAGCGCTTCCTGTTCTATGGGGGCGGGTGCTTTCCTTGGCGGTTGCTTGCGTAGAAGAAGAAGCGCTTCCTGTTCTACCGGGAAAAAAGATGGCGGCTGTTTACCGAAGTTGCGAGATCGAAACTTTATGAAAATTAATCGTAATAAAGCGCACCGGGTTATAAGGCGCACTGTTAGCTTTTGAGAAAATTTGTGGTTTTTAGGTGCGCCTTATAGTGCGGAAAATACGGTAAATAAGAGTGAACTTAAAAGCTAGTTGATACATCCTCAATCCATCTATCTGTTTTTTTAACTGCTTGTTGTCGATATCGCGCTGGGGCCGGATATATAAGTCCTCACCTCGTCACACTGAAAATATATTTGAAGCCACATCAGTTCGTGAGGTATTTATATTATTAAAAGTTATATTTTTAGCTTCTTTTTTTGTTTTTCTGAGAAACAACATTTTCTAGACTGATATGAAAAATGTTCAAAGTATAAGACACTGCTTCCCATAATGTAAAAGTTGGGAGACACTAAACTGCACATTATTGTTTTACACTTGTTACACAGGATGTTTACATCATACTTGCCAACCCTCCCAGATTTTCCGGGAGACCCCCGAAATTCAGCGCCTCTCACGAAAACCTCCCGGGACAAATTTTCTCCCGAAAATCTCCCGAAATTCAGGCGGAGCTGGAGGCCACGCCCCCTCACCTCCCAGGGGGTGATCAAGGGGTCAAATGCGGAGAATAATTTCGCCACACCTAGTGTGTGTGTGTGACAATCATTGGTACTTTAACTTTTAACATCCGCAGTCCTCTCCAAGGTTGCTCATTGTCCCATTGGGTCGAGTTTTTCCTTGCCCTGATGTGGGATCATTGTGGCTTGTGCAGCCTTTTGAGACACTTGGGATTTAGGGCAATATAAATAAACATTGATACTCACTAGACTAGATTCTACCAAGGATTGTCACACACACACTAGGTGTGGTGAGATCATCCTCTGCATTTGACCCATCACCCTCACCCCCTGGGTGGTGAGGGGAGCAGTGAGCAGCAGCGGTGGCCACGCCCGGGAATCCTTTTTTGGTGATTTAACCCCCAATTCCAACCCTTGATGCTGAGTGCCAAGCAGGGAGGTAATGAGTCCAATTTGTATCGTCTTTGGTATGACTCCCGACCTACACACTCTAACCACCAGAAGAGGTACATCTGCACTATCGAATGCAATAAAGTCCAAAAGTTGCATCAAACAATCACTTTATACGAGGATAATAATGTTCAGTTAAGATTGATAATGCCTGGGAGGCATTCATTTGCCTACATGTTTTTTGTTGTTGTTGTCGAGGTCCCTCTCTAGTGACTAAATAAAGTCACTAAACACACAACTCAGAAATGTGCCATTTAAACATTTCCACTAAATCTTTCCAGAATGTTAAGGTTTACTACTACAATTAACTCCACACCAATTGTCAAGGTTTTATTAGCAGTTACTGTCGAAAACATTTAGAGTTATCACTCTCCGCTTGAAGGTCTTCTTATCAAATTTGCATTAGTTTCCTCAGAACTTTGCAATGGCTCAAGGCTAAATGGAAGCAATAATTCCTCACTCTTAAAACCAATTTTAAAGCAGGGAAGTACTATTGAGATTCAGCACTTGAAAGAGGAACCAACCGTTGCCTGCCTTTTACTGTATTGCCAGAGCATCCATTACAGACGCTTTACAGGATATAAGTGGACAAGCAAGAGTACAATGTGTCCCAATGTGATAATAATGCATCGGTATTACAAAGCCCATTAGGGACTACATAATAAGACTGCCATGAAAGATGAAACTGCGTGGCTGAAGGTGACATGGCTGCCTGTTACAGAAGTGACGAGCTGTGCAGCCTTTCTGCAGGCTGCCGCTTTGATTGCAGCCTTTTCACCGCAATCTTTTTCTTTCCACTCGTAACGAGGCTGTCGTTTTTGCGGAGGTGGCAAGGAAAATTGTTTTAAAAGGCTGTGGGATTTCTACTGTAATGTCGTTATCGTCTTGATTTGTCGTCGTCTCTTGACTCCGGAACACCACTGCAGGTGTTTGCAGCCAGTTTAACAATCTCCTCAACAGATTAAACGTCTTCTACAGTTGGTTATTTCAGTGTTTTTCAACCACTGAGATGTTGTCTGGTGTGCCATGGGAAGTTATGTAATTGTACCTAATTGGTCCAAAAAAATATTTTTTGCAACTCAATAATTATGATCTGCAAATAATGTGCCGTTGCTTAGTGTCTGTGCTGTGTAAAACTCGGCAGGGTAACCACTAGAGATCGGCCGATAAATGCTTTATTTATTTATTTATTTATTTTTTTTTTTTTTTTTTTTTTTTTTTTTTTTTTTCGATAAATGCTTTAAAATGTAATGTCGGAAATTATCGGTATCATTTTATTTTATTTTTTTATTTTTTATTAAATCAACATAAAAAACACAAGATACTGTCAATACTTGGACTATGGCTTGGTTTGTTCTCCCGAGGTGCAAGTGAATTGGACCAGATGTGGCGTGAAGGTAAATACATGATTTATTTAAACACTATAACTGCAAAGAAAAGGATCAAACAAAAGGCGCGCACAATAGCGGAGGTACAAAACTAGACTATAAACACAGAACTTGCACATTGGCAGAAACTATGAACAATTTAAACAAAACTTGCAAACGATGGCATGAATAAAGAAAACTTACTTGGATGAAAAAACGGCATGAAAAAGCGCAGCAAGTGTCATAAGGGTGTGTGGAGAGTATAAATGTGGGGTGTCGTCCGAACGACAAACTGAAAACAATGAACTTAAATACTATGGACATGATTAACGAAAACAGGTGCGTGACTCAAAACGTGAAACAGGTGCGTGACGTGACAGGTGAAAACTAATGGTTGCTATGGTGACAAAACAAAACAAAAGTGCACAAAAAGTCCAAAAACAAAACATGATCACACAGACATGACAGATACACTTACAATTAGTGCACCAAACCAAAAAACCTCCCTCCCCCATTTACACTCATTCACACAAAAGGGTTGTTTCTTTCTGTTATTAATATTCTGGTTCCTACATTATATATCAATATATATCAATACAGTCTGCAAGGGATACAGTCCGTAAGCGCACAATATTGTGCGTGCTGCTGGTCCACTAATAGTACTAACCTTTAAAGGGAACATTATCACAATTTCAGAAGGGTTAAAACCATTAAAAATCAGTTTCCAGTGGCTTATTTTATTTTTCGAAGTTTTTTTCAAAATTTGACCCATCCATCCATCCATCCATCCATCTTCTTCCGCTTATCCGAGGTCGGGTCGCGGGGGCAGCAGCCTAAGCAGGGAAGCCCAGACTTCCCTCTCCCCCGCCATTTCGTCCAGCTCCTCCCGGGGGATCCCGAGGCGTTCCCAGGCCAGCCGGGAGACATAGTCTTCCCAACGTGTCCTGAGTCTTCCCCGTGGCCTCCTACCGGTCGGACGTGCCCTAAACACCTCCCGAGGGAGGCGATCGGGTGGCATCCTGACCAGATGCCCGAACCACCTCATCTGGCTCCTCTCGATGTGGAGGAGCAGTGGATTTACTTAGAGCTCACCCCGGATGACAGAGCTTCTCACCCTATCTCTAAGGGAGAGCCCCGCCACCCGGCGGAGGAAACTCATTTCGGCCGCTTGTACCCGTGATCTTGTCCTTTCGGTCATAACCCAAAGCTCATGACCATAGGTGAGGATGGGAATGTAGATCGACCGGTAAATTGAGAGCTTTGCCCTCCGGCTCAGCTCCTTCTTCACCACAACGGATCGATACAGCGTCCGCATTACTGAAGATGCCGCACCGGTCCGCCTGTCGATCTCACGATCCACTCTTCCCTCACTCGTGAACAAGACTCCGAGGTACTTGAACTCCTCCACTTGGGGCTGAGCTGCCACCTTACCGTGGTAGAGGAGTTTGTGTGTCCCAATGATCCTAGGAGCTATGTTGTCCGGGGGCTTTATGCCCCCTGATAGGGTCTCCCAAGACAAACTGGTCCTAGGTGAGGGATCAGACAAAGAGCAGCTCGAAGACCTCCATGACGAATACAAATAAAGGACCCAGATTTCCCTCGCCCGGGTGGCCGGGCCTGTCCCCATGGGGCCCGGCCGGGCACAGCCCGAAGAGGCAACGTGGGTTCCCCCTCCAATGGGCTCACCACCCATAGCAGGGGCCATAGAGGTCGGGTGCAGTGTGAGCTGGGCGGCAGCCGAGGGCAGGGCACTTGGCGGTCCGATCCTCGGCTACAGAAGCTTAATTTTTTTTTTTTTTTTTTCGATAAATGCTTTAAAATGTAATGTCGGAAATTATCGGTATCATTTTTTTAAATTTGTTTTATTTTTATTTTTTATTTTTTATTAAATCAACATAAAAAACACAAGATACACTTACAATTAGTGCACCAACCCCAAAAAACTCCCTCCCCCATTCACACTCATTCACACAAAAGGGTTGTTTCTTTCTGTTATTAATATTCTGGTTCCTACATTATATATCAATATATATCAATACAGTCTGCAAGGGATACAGTCCGTAAGCGCACATGATTGTGCGTGCTGCTGGTCCACTAATAGTACTAACCTTTAAAGGGGAACATTATCACAATTTCAGAAGGGTTAAAACCATTAAAAATCAGAACCCAGTGGCTTATTTTATTTTTCGAAGTTTTTTTCAAAATCTTACCCATCACGCAATACCCCTAAAAAAAAAGCTTTAAAGTGCCTGATTTTAACCATCGTTATATACACCCGTCCATTTTCCTGTGACGTCACATAGTGTTGCCAACTCAAACAAACATGGCGCGTAGAACAGCAAGCTATAGCGACATTAGCTCGGATTCAGACTCGGATTTCAGCGGCTTAAGCGATTCAACAGATTACGCATGTATTGAAACGGATGGTTGTAGTGTGGAGGCAGGAAGCGAAAACGAAATTGAAGAAGAAACTGAAGCTATTGAGCCATATCGGTTTGAACCGTATGCAAGCGAAACCGACGAAAACGACACGACAGCCAGCGACACGGGAGAAAGCGAGGACGAATTCGGCGATCGCCTTCTAACCAACGATTGGTATGTGTTTGTTTGGCATTAAAGGAAACTAACAACTATGAACTAGGTTTACAGCATATGAAATACATTTGGCAACAACATGCACTTTGAGAGTGCAGACAGCCCAATTTTCATCAATTAATATATTCTGTAGACATACCCTCATCCGCTCTCTTTTCCTGAAAGCTGATCTGTCCAGTTTTGCAGTTGATGTCAGCAGGCCAGGGAAGCTAGGGTCGATATTCTTCTCTTGATCATCTTCGGTGGCATAAGGGACGGTGTGAGCCAAGACATCCAGGGGGTTTAGCTCGCTCGTCTGCGGGAACAAACTGCCGCCATTGCTTGCCGTGCTACCGAGGTCTTTTGTCCCTAAATTGCTCACACACTCCGGCACATTCAATGGGGGTCTGGCGGCAGATTTCTTTGACTTTATCGTTGGAAATGCATCTGCTGTGAGTGTCGCAGGATATCCACACATTCTTGCCATCTCTGTCGTAGCATAGCTTTCGTCGGTAAAGTGTGCGGAACAAACGTCCAATTTCTTGCCACTTTCGCATCTTTGGGCCACTGGTGCAACTTGAATCCGTCCCTGTTCGTGTTGTTACACCCTCCGACAACACACCGACGAGGCATGATGTCTCCAAAGTACGGAAAACAGTCGAAAAAACGGAAAATAACAGAGCTGATTTGACTCGGTGTTTGAGAAAATGGCGGATTGCTTCCCGATGTGACGTCACAACGTGACGTCATCGCTCCAAGAGCGAATAATAGAAAGGCGTTTAATTGGCCAAAATTCACCCATTTAGAGTTCGGAAATCGGTTAAAAAAATATATGGTCTTTTTTCTGCAACATCAAGGTATATATTGACGCTTACATAGGTCTGGTGATAATATTCCCCTTTAACAGTTAATTTTACTCATTTTCATTAATTACTAGTTTCTATGTAACTGTTTTTATATTGTTTTACTCATACTTGCCAACCCTCCCAAATTTTCCGGGAGACTCCCGAAAGTCAGAGCCTCTCCCGAAAACCTCCCGGGACAAATATTCTCCCTAAAATCTCCCGATTTTCAGCCCGAGCTGGAGGCCACGCCCCCTCCAGCTCCATGCGGACCTGAGGGAGGACAGCCTTTTTTCACGACGGGAGGACAACAGGGTGAGAAGAACTAAATAATCCAGACTAGAGATAAATTGTATTATTATGTTCATCTTACCTAAAAATAAATATATTTATTAATTAAAAAATAAAAATAAAAAATAAAATTAATTGTATTTTTATTTGTATTTTTTCTGATTCCTTATTATATCCAGCAATAGAATTATACATTAAAATAAACATATTTGAAATAATTAATTTTAAATTATCATAATAATTCATTTAAAATGAGCATATTTAATTATTAAAATAATTGCTTGTTTATCAACAACTTTAGCATTCTATTCATTACATTTTGAAGCTCTCAGAAGCCAAGTTATGTTATATTCCTTAATATTTATTTATGTAAGTTTAAAGTATCAATTATCTAAACACAGTTTTGTTTGCATATTTTCAGGATATATATATATATATATATATATATATATATATGAAATACTTGACTTTGTGAATTCTAGCTGTCAATATACTCCTCCCCTCTTAACCATGCCCCCAACCACGCCCCGCCCCACCCCGACCACGCCCCCCACCTCCCGAAATCGGAGATCTCAAGGTTGGCAAGTATGGTTTTACTTTCTTTTTTATTCAAGAAAATGTTTTTAATTTATTTATCTTATTTTATTGTATTTCTTTTTTAAAAAGGACCTTATCTCCAACATACCTTGTTGTCCAAATTAGGCATAATAATGTGATAATTCCACGACTGTATATATCGGTATCGGTTGATATCGGTATCGGTAATTAAAGAGTTGGACAATATCGGAATATCGGATATCGGCAAAAAGCTATTATCGGACATCCCTAGTAACCACGTAATACTCCATGTCAGTAGGTGTCAGCAGGTAGTTAATTGCTTTGTAAAAGTCGGACTGTGTCGGGTGAGACGACGATGGTTTGTTGTGATCCCAATATGCAGACCGCAGCGGGAGGCAAAGTGCAGGTAAAAAGGTATGTAATGCTTAAACCAAAAATTAACAAAAGGGAAAGGGGAAGGAAAAGGCATTGGCTATGCAAAACCTGTGAAACTTGGATAACACTCTTTATAATAAAACGGAGTAAAACAATACTGTGTAAAATGTTGTGTATAATACTGTGTAAAATAATACTCTATAACAATACTGTGTAAAACATTATATGCTGCACCGACAGGCAGATCGTTAAGGCTGACTGTTGCAATGCATGGATTTATTTGCCGAAGATAACTCAAGTTCTCTTTTGAATTACAAACCCCGTTTCCATATGAGTTGGGAAATTGTGTTGGATGTAAATATAAACGGAATACAATGATTTGCAAATCCTCTTCAACTCATATCCAGTTGAATGCACTACAAAGACAAGATATTTGATGTTCAAACACAAAAACTTTATTTTATTTTTTTGCTAATAATATTTTACTTAGAATTTCATGGCTGCAACACGTGCCAAAGTAGATGGGAAAGGGCATGTTCACCACTGTGTTACATGGCCTTTCCTTTTAACAACACTCAGTAAATGTTTGGGAACTGAGGAGACACATTTTTTAAGCTTCTCAGGTGGACTTTTTGGAGGTGCAGCTTAAGTTGTTCAACAGTCCGGGGGTCTCCGTTGTGGTATTTTAGGCTTCATAATGCGCCACACATTGTCAATGGGAGACTGGTCCGGACTACAGGCAGGCCAGTCTAGTACCCGCACTCTTTTACTATGAAGCCACGTTGATGTAACACGAGGACACAATGTCCACAGTTTCCAAAAACAATTTGAAATGTGGACTCTTCAGACCACAGAACACTTTTCCACTTTGTATCAATCCATTTTAGATGAGCTCAGGCCCAGCGAAGCCGACAGCGTTTCTGGGTGTTGTTGATAAACGGTTTTTGCCTTGCATAGGAGAGTTTTAACTTGCACTTACAGATGTAGCGACCAACTGTAGTTACTGACAGTGGGTTTCTGAAGTGTTCCTGAGCCCATGTGGTGATATCCTTTACACACTGATGTCGCTTGTTGATGCAGTACAGCCTGAGGGATCGAAGGTCACGGGCTTAGCTGCTTACGTGCAGTAATTTCTCCAGATTCTCTGAACCCTTTGATGATATTACGGACCGTAGATGGTGAAATCCCTAAATTCCTTGCAATAGCTGGTTGAGAAATGTTTTTCTTAAACTGTTCAACAATTTGCTCACGCATTTGTTGACAAAGTGGTGACCCTCGCCCCATCCTTGTTTGTGAATGACTGAGCATACCATGGAATCGACTTTTATACCCAATCATGGCACCCACCTGTTCCCAATTTGCCTGTTCACCTGTGGGATGTTCTAAATAAGTGTTTGATGAGCATTCCTCAACTTTATCAGTATGTATTGCCACCTTTCCCAACTTCTTTGCCACGTGTTGCTGGCATCAAATTCTAAAGTTAATGATTATTTGCAAAAAAAAAAAAAAGTTTATCAGTTAGAACATCAAATATGTTGTCTTTGTAGCATATTCAACTGAATATGGGTTGAAAATGATTTGCAAATCATTGTATTCCGTTTATATTTACATCTAACGCAATTTCCCAAACTCATATGGAAACGGGGTTTGTATATTCGTTCACTCGCGACGGGAAGCTAACACAGTTGAAGTCAAGTCGCAGACTCAATCAACTCTGTCGAAGACTATCTGTAAAAGCAAAGCCATCCAAAGCTTGGTGCAGGGGCCTTTCTGCACAATAAGGAAAAAAACAGCTAAAATGGGAAAAACAGCGCAAAAGGCACAAGGAGAAAGAGCTGAGATGTTATAGATAATCAATAACTAACAATTTCACAAAACTCAAAAATGTTAGCATAACCTTCACACATAGATGCTGCCATTCTGTTTCTGTTTTGATACTAAAAATAAACATATTTAACTGCAAATCGTGTTCTTGTCAGAGCATTTTTTTTGTATTGAGCTAGTGGGGTTCAGTGCCGTGCCGAGCGAAAATATGGCCAACTGGGTTTCGGACCATCTCCTAAATGATTGGTTAAAAGGCACTCACACCTGACGACAGGGCGCCATGTTTGCTTCCATCTTTGAGTTAACGCAATGCGTGTACGGCACTTCCTCATTCGACATCTGTTTTAGTTGAAGAGTTGTTGTTGCCGTATAAACATGCCCTTTGGGCAGCATGGAGCTGCTCAACTTGCAAAAACTGCTGGCATCGCTTTCCCTGCAACTCAGTAAGACAATTATGAGAAGTGAAGGCTCGCTGGGTGAAGGCTGGGTTGCCAAAGTCAACATTGTCTTGTGCGAAGTTGGATAACAGAAATTGTCCATTTCTGACATTCTTAACCATACTCATACACAATGTATTACCATTGACTCTGCACGTGATTCACTTAATTTGGAGATAATCCTCCTTTTTCATTGTCCCATTTACTCTCTGTAAAGCACCAGTTATATTGGCAGCAAAACGGGCCCAGAGCATAATACTACTACCACCATGCTTGACGGCAGATATGGTGTTCCTGGGATTAAAGGCCTCACCTTTTCTCCTCCAAACATATTGTTGGGTATTGTGGCCAAACAGATACATTTTTGTTTCATCTGACCACACAACTTTCCTCCAGAAGGTCTTAACTGTTACGTTTCTAGGAGGAGTAGTGACGGCACAGTCCCAGAAGGGGGTGTTATGGCTCATATTACATATAGTATGTCCGGACATATTATATGTAATATGAATGTGTAAGGGGGGTGTATGATGTGTGGTCATTAAATATGTATTCTGATATATGTTCTTCACAGAAAATGAGCCAAAGTCAGTGAGTCTCAGTTTGAAAAATTAATTAATTGTATAAATTTTATTTTAATAAAAAATGAAAACGGGTCCCACAGACCCGAAAAACCACACAAGAAAAAAAACCCAAAAAAACAGACATATCGTCTATTCAGCAACATCATTTTATAGCTACTAAAGGACTTAACTTTATACTTAACTACTTTATACCTGAATGTCCCTTTCCATCCTTACCCTTTCCATCCTTTGTAACTGAGCTACTGTGTGGAACAATTTCCCTTGTGGATCAATAAAGTTTGTCTAAGTCTAAGTATAAGTCTTAACGGCTGATTAAAACAAATTCAATTGATGTGTTTTGGTGTCCGTCAGTATTTTTTCAATAACATTTTTTTTTCACATATATTATACATCATTGAAATAATAAAATATCTTATATGAAAAAAAAAAAAGAAGCCTGTTGAAGTATGCATTTTTGCGTATTGAGCGGAGTAAGTGCAGCCTCTCTCCCATGCACCTTCAGCGGTAAAAAAAATAATTAAAAAAATAGTGTCAAGATGCACGAGTGATTCAAAAATGCCCATAAAAAGTGGTAGATTTCTCCTGCATGTTTGAAAGGACAGCAAAATGCCACAGGTTGGAGCATGATAACATAAATGAGTAGGAAATGATCGAGTGTCTCCGTGGTGATGCCCCGTACACGCAAAATCCTCATTTGAATAAGGAGGTCTGCACCACGTTACAGTTGCGCACACAGTCTTAATAAATCAGGCCCATAGTGGAGCTAACAGCCAAATTCAATGAAGAAAGCAACGTTACTATTGTATTAGCACAGGAAAAAAAAGATGTACACATGATGTCTCCTTCATATTTTTGGCCGCCTCTTCATTCACTATATTCCCAAAAGTATTTGGCCACCCATCCAAATGATCAGAATCAGGTGTCCTAATCACTTGGCCCGGCCACAGGTGTATAAAATCAAGCACTTAGGCATGGAGACTGTTTCTACAAACATTTGTGAAAGAATGGGCAGCTCTCAGTGATTTCCAGCGTGGAACTGTCATAGGATGCCACCTGTGCAACAAATCCAGTCGTGAAAATTCCTCGCTCCGAAATATTCCAAAGTCAACTGTCGGCTTTATTATAAGAAAATGGGTTTCCATGGCCGAGCAGCTGAATCTAAGCCATACATCACCAAGTCCAATGCAAAACGTCGGATGCAGTGGTGTAAAGCACATCGGCACTGGACTCTAGAACAGTGGAGACGCATTCTCTGGAGTGATGAATCACGCTTTTCCATCTGGCAATCTGATGGACGAGTCTGGGTTTGGAAGTTGCCATGAGAACAGTGCATTTTGGACGGCAATGTGCCAAGTGTGAAATTTGGTGGAGGAGGAATTATGGTGTGTTTTTTTTTTCAGGGGTTGGGCTTGGCCCTTTAGTTCCAGTGAAAGGAACGTTGAATGTTCCAGGATACCAAAACATTTTGGACAATTCCGTCAGGCTTGTCCCTGACAGTTTGACTGTGTTTTAGTTTTTTCTCTGCGTTTGTCTTAGTTTTCTGTCCAGCACTTTTATTTTGTCTTTATTTCCTACTTGTCTCCCTGAGTGCTGTGTCCCCTCAGCTGTGGCTGATTGGCACCTGGCCACACCTGGTGTCAATCAGCCAGCTGCTATTTAAACCTGCCTTCCCCTCCAGTCAGTGCTGGATCATTGTCATTTCTACTTGTCGTTGTCAGTGTAGCTGGATGCGGTAGCGGTAAGCTATATTCTGTAGCTGTTTGTAGTCTGCTGTCTTTTTGTTCCTCGTCTTCCAGTTCTTGTTTCCCTGGCATCCTGTTTCCTGTTCCTAGTTCCTGGTTTGTGTTTTTTCCTTTATTTTAGAAACATTAAATCTTGTTTTCCCGCACAATGCCTTCCGCCTTCTCTGCATCTTGGGGTTCGGCACCTACAAACTCTGACAAATTCCATGCTCACAACCTTGTGGGAACAGTTTGGAGCGGGCCCCTTCCTCATCCAACATGGCTGTGCACCAGTGCACAAAGCAAGGTCCATAAAGACATGGATGACAGAGTCTGGTGTGGATGAACTTGACTGGCCTGCACGGAGTCCTGACCTGAACCCGAAAGAACCCCTTTGGGATGAATTAGAACGGAGACTGAGAGCCAGGCTTTCTCAACCAACATCAGTGTGTGACCTCACCAATGCGCTTTTGGAAGAATGGCCGAAAGTTCCTATAAACACACTCCGCAACCTTGTGGACAGCCTTCCCAGAAGAGTTGAAGCTGTAATAGCTGCAAAAGGTGGACCGACATCATATTGAACCATATGGGTTAGGAATGGGATGGCACTTCAAGTTTATATGTGAGTCAAGGCAGGTGACCAAATACTTTTGGCATTATAGAACATCATAGGACTGTAAAGGCCCTCTCCATCCAAGAGGAGGATGTACGCCAGCAGTTCTTGAAGCTCAATACTCACCATCCGGCCCGGGGGCCGGATGGTGTCTCCCCCTCCACTCTCAGACACAGTGCGGACCAGCTGGCTCCTGTCTTCACTGACATTTTTAACACCTCTCTGGAGCTATGCCGCGTGCCGTCCTGCTTTAAGACCTCCACCATTGTCCCTGTCCCCAAGAAAGCACGGATCACAGGACTTAACGACTACAGGCCGATTGCACTGACGTCTGTGGTCATGAAGTCCTTTGAGCGCTTGGTCCTGTCCCACCTCAAGGACATCACCGCCCCCCTCCTGGACCCACTGCAGTTCCCCTACAGAGCCAACAGGTCTGTGGATGATGCAGTAAACCTGGCCCTCCACTTCATCCTGTAGCATCTGGACTCCCCAGGAACCTACGCTAGGATCCTGTTTGTGGACTTCAACTCTGCCTTCAACACCATCCTCCCTGGACTGCTACGAGACAAGCTCTACCAGCTCAGCGTGCCCGACTCCCTCTGCAGTTGGATCAATGACTTCCTGACAGACCGAAGACAGCACGTGCGGCTGGGGAAGATTGTCTCGGACAGTCGAACCACAAACACTGGTACTCCTCAGGGCTGTGTACTCTCCCCATGGCTCTTCTCCCTGTATACAAACTGCTGCACCGCCAGTAACCAGTCCGTAAAACTGCTCAAGTTTGCGGATGACACTACCCTCATCCGTCTCATCTCGGATGGCGATGAATCCGCCTACAGGAGAGAGATGGACCGGCTGGTGTCCTGGTGCAGCCACAACAATCTGGAGCTGAATACCCAGAAAACAGTGGAGATGATCATGGACTTCAGGAAAGTCACAGCCCCACGATCCCCCCTCACCCTGATTGACTCTCCAACCCCCGTCTCCATTGTGGACTCCTTCCGTTTTTTGGGCACCATCATCACCCAAGACCTCAAGTGGGAGTCAACCATCAGCTCCCTCATCAAGAAGGCCCAGCAGAGGATGTACTTCCTGCGGCAGCTGAGGAAACTTAAGTTGCCGACCGAGATGCTGGTGCAGTTTTACTCAGCCATCATCGAGTCCATCCTGACCTCCTCCATCACCTTGTGGTTCCCCGGCGCCACAGTCCAGGATAAGCATCGACTGCAGCGCATCGTACGTGCTGCTGAGAAGGTTATTGGCTGCAAGCTCCCATCCCTCCAGGACTTGTTCTCCTCCAGGACCAGGAGGCGTGTGGGTCAGATCACAGCTGACTCTTCTCACCCTGGACACAAACTATCCTCCCCTGTCCCCTCAGGCAGGAGACTACGGTCCATCCAGACCCACACCTCCCGCCACCTGAACAGTTTTTTCCCCCTCGGCCATCAGGCACATGAACAATGACAAGATCTGATAGCTCAGTTACAGCTCTTTTTATTACCTAATCTGTGTTATATGTGTTTTATGTTGCACGATTGCACCAAGAAACAGACATAGTCTTCCCAACGTGTCCTGGGTCTTCCCAGTGGCCTCCTACCGGTCGGACGTGCCCTAAACACCTCCCTAGAGAGGTGGTTCGGGTGGCATCCTGACCAGATACCCGAACCACCTCATCTGGCTCCTCTCGATGTGGAGGAGCAGCGGCTTTACTTTGAGCTCCTCCCGGATGACAGAGCTTCTCACCCTATCTTTAAGGGAGAGCCCCGCCACCCGGCGGAGGAAACTCATTTGGGGCGCTTGTACCCGTGATCTTGTCCTTTCGGTCATAACCCAAAGCTCATGACCATAGGTGAGGATGGTAACGTAGATCGACCGGTAAATTGAGAGCTTTGCCTTCCGGCTCAGCTCCTTCTTCACCACAACGGATCGATACAGCATCCGTATTCCTGAAGACGTTGCACCGATCCGCCCGCCTGTCGATCTCACGATCCACTCTTCCCTCACTCGTGAACAAGACTCCGAGGTACTTGGAACTCCTCCAATTGGGGCAAGGTCTCCTCCCCAACCCAGCCGGAGATGGCACTCTACACTTTTCCAGGTTTGTGAACCCGTTCTCAAACAATGGCAATAAAACGATTCTGATTATAGTGTATATGCCTACCTAGAACTGGCCCTGCCTACTGTAGTGATAATGAACCAAATTGTGAACTTAAAATTGAGTTACTTTATGTACCAAACTGTGAATAAACCCCTAATTCTTTAGGCTGTATTTCCTCACAGATGAAAAATCATCTTACAATTAAAAAGTAGATTCATGTATCAAATAGTTCTACAGCAGCTAGTGATTGTGATATTTTTAGCAGCACGCAGTGATTCGAGCACATGATGAAGGCAGTTGCTTCTCATATTTAGTGTGGCGAATCGCAATTAGGGTACCGTTTTAAAGCAGACGTGATTGGTACTTAAGTGTTATACGTAGCATCGGTGCAAATCAAAGCCTGCAAGGCTTTCAGAAGGCATTCATAGAATAAATCTTTCTTTAGTGGCTGTAATCTCTACCACATGCTTGAAGAAGAGAACGAAACGGAACAGAAGACGGATAACATCATCTCGTACGTTTTACAGTTTAGGTATTTTGAAATTGAAAACCTGTTATAGCATATGTTCTCTTTAGAGCTGTAGCAACGCATAATGTTTGATCATTTACAGTCCAGAGCGACAATCAGAGGAGAGACCAAAACAATATTCACAGAGTAATGGGTCTAGGTACATATGTGCTTACATCGGTGCATACATACACAAATACAGTACATACATGCACGCACACACGGTTCATACATCCACATGCACATTCACTGTACATACATACATACATATACACAGACTGTACATGTATAAGCATATGTGCATACATACACTCATGCATATAATGACATTTCATCATTCATATTTTACTAATGTTGTCGCACCCTAGGGGAAACTTAACCTATTGTTACTATAACAATCTACAAGGTTAATACAGTCTACTTCTTCTTCTGCCCCTCCATTTATCTGCTTTCTTTTGTATTTCAAGTTGTCATTACATACTGTATGTCATGATCCGTGGCCCGGATAATGTTTTGTTTAGGTTTTGTTCCGTTAGTTTTGGACTCCCTCAGTTCCTGTTTTGTTTGTTTTTGGTTACCATGGGTGCTGATTGGTTTCAGCTGCCTCTGATTAGTGTCCAGGATGCTCACCTGCTGCCTGGCACTAATCAGAGAGCTGTTTATTCACTTTACTCGCCACACACGGCCTGGCTTCGTTGTTTGCTATATGCAACAGTTATGTTTGGGTTTATTCCTGTTTCTCGACTCCTGATTCCTGTGCTAAGTTTTGTTCCTTAGCTTCTTGTGCGATCGGCACGCTCTCCTTTTGTTTGTTTCCTGTTGTGTATTTTGGAGGATTTATGATAATAAATCATGTTCCTACCTACACGCTTTGTCCGGAGTGGTCTATCTGGATCCCGGGAGAACGAACCCCGCAGTAACATGCGACCTCCCCTTGACACTGTATATGTATTGTTGCATTTGAAATATTGTTGATAATAGAGGTAATTGTTATTATTATTCATTATCAGCAGTGCTATTTTTATTGGTCCACTTGTAGTGCAATAATGTTCATTGTCATTTCTGGGTTATTGTTATCTACTTCAGTAACTGGTTCTTTGCTATCAGTAGCTGCATTTCCATTACCCTTAGAAATGTGCACCACCTAAATATCGCAATAAAAAACTGGTAAGGGAAACCTCACATATCGAAAAACCTCTCAAATATCGCAAACACGTTTTTGCGCTGTCATGAGGTGGATTTTGAGACGTTTTGATATTGAAGTCCATGCAGGACAACCAGGGCAGACGGTCCGTCTTGGTCTCACTTCCGATTGGTTGGCCGGTGGTAAGCTAAGCGGCATCACCACACCGGGCCATCCCGTGGGTCCCTTCACCACAATATGATTTTTTTTTTTTTTAGTTATATTTTTAAATATAGCGTTTTAGTGACTCAAAGCGCTTTACATAGTGAAACTATTATCTCAGTTACATTTAAACTAGTGTGGGTGGCACTGGGAGCAGGTGAGTAAAGTATCTTGCCTCAGGACACAATGGCATTGACTAGTATGACGGAAGCAGTGAGCAAACCCGGAAGCCTTAAGTTGCTGGAACGGATGCTCTACCAACCGTATGACGCCACCCCAATTGAGGCAGACCCGCAGGCTCGGAGAGACCTACATGCCCGAACAAATGTCTAGGGTACTATGTCTTCGTCATCTATTGACGTCACGGAGCAGTGGCTGCAATAACTTGGCTGAGTTCACTTGTTACTGATGAGCCATAAGCGAGAAAATAGCGAATATAAATGGCAAAAGAAAAGGGTATATTATGGAAATATCAGGTTCAAAGCCATGGCAAGTTATTCTCCTGACAAAAAAGAAACATTTTTGCCTTGAGAAGAGGCGACACCCCTGCAGCAAATGTGTGCTGCGCGTGTCGTTCAGAGGTGGGTGGACGCTTCACTTAAATTTTTTACAGTTTATTGATAACATAAAATGTAGACTGTTACACTAAATGCTTTATAAAGATGGCATAAAAGCCCAACAGAATTGAAACAGGGTAGGCAGAAAGTCAAAAAGGGACTTTTTTATTAATAATAATAATAATAATATATTTTATTTGTATTGCATTTAACATTGAATAACAAATCTCAAAGTGCGACAGAGTAAAAACATCATAAAAGCATTAAAAAGAGACAGTAAGACAGTAAAAAAAAAAACATATCAAAATTAGCATTATGCTTTTTTAAAAAGGTAGGTTTTTAGCCCTTTTTTAAAAAGAATCCACCGTCTGTGGGGCCCTGAGGTGGTCAGGAAGGGTGTTCCACAGACGGGGAGCGGCAGCGTCAAAAGCTCTGTGCCCCATGGTCTTGAGCCATGTCCTGGGCGCGAGCAGACGGTGCTTTTGACCTGACCGAGTACTCAGTTGAGGTGTGTGTGTGTGTGTGTGTGTGTGTGTGTGTGTGTGTGTGTGTGTGTGTGTGTGTGTGTGTGTGTGTGTGTGTGTGCGTGCGTGCGTGTGTGTGTGTGTGTGAGAGAGAGGATGTCGGTGAGGTAAGTGGGGGCATCACCGTGCAGACAGTGATGGGTGTGCAGGAGGACCTTGTACTGAATGCGGGCGGTGACGGGGAGCCAATGAAGGGTGCGGAGCATGGGGGTGAAGTGCTTGGAGTTTATATGCTCATACTTTCGCACATTCATCAGGATCCCGGCAGCGCTGTTCTGGATATATTGGAGCTTTTGGAGGCTCCTTCCAGGGATACTGATGAGGAGTGCGTTACAGTAATCCAACCTGGAGGAGACAAAGGCAGGACAAGCTTCTCTGCAGCTGGAAGGGAGAGGAAGGGGCCGAGTTTGGGGATGTTACAGAGGTGAAATAAGTAGTTTTGCAGATGTGGGTGACATGGTTGTCGAAGGAAAGGTGGGTGTCAAACTTGACCCCAAGGTTTGTAACGGAGGGAGAGAGGGGAAAGTTGTGGCCAAAAAATGAAACTGAGGTTATGTGGGAAGAACAGAGTTGTTGAGGAATACCGGTTTGGATGGCTTCTGTTTTTGAGCCGTTCAGCTGCAGGAAGTTTTGACTCATATATGCGTTTATCTCCTCCAGGCAGGAGCTGAGACGAGCAACAGTGGCAGAGGGAGACCCAGAGGGGGAGACCTTGAGGTAGAGTTGTGTCGTCAGCATAGCAATGGAAATTAATTCTATGTCTGCTGACGAAACACCTGAGGGGAGGCATGTAGATGGTGAAGTGGGATGGACTCAGTACGGCGCCCTGAGGGACCCCACAGGTGATGGTGACGACAAGATTTAGCATCCCCCTGGACCACGTGCTCAGTCCTGTCAGTGAGGTAGAGCAAAACCAGTGAAGAGCAGTGTCAGAGAGGCCGATCAAGTGCTGGAGACGGTGGAGGAGGATGTTGTGGTCAATGGTGTCAAACGCAGCAGAGAGGTCGAGAAGAATGAGGAGGGATGTGGAACCGAAGTCAGAGGCCATCAGCAGATCACTGGTGACTCTGATGAGAGCTGTTTCTGTGATGTGGGAAGAGCGGAAACCGGATTGGATTTTTTTCATAAAGGTGATTTGATTTGAGGTGGTTGTGAAGCTGAATGGAAACAACCTTTTCTGGGATTTTGGAAATGAACGGGAGATTTGAAATTGGTCGGTATTTTAACAGAGGGATTGGGTCTAAGGTAGTTCTTTTAAGCAGGGGTTTTATCAGACATGTTTTAAGGGAGGGGAGAACGTTGGCTGTTTGGAGAGAAAGATTCATTTTTGTTATGAGATATTTAATGGAAAAGTTGTGTGTTTTGAGCAGAGGCGTAGGGAGGGGATCAAGGGAGCATGTGGATGGTTTGGATCTACGGATGATCTTCTTAACGTCTTGCTGCGATGTAGGGATGAAGTGTGAGAAATTGTGTGTGCTGATAGTTGCTGGGATGTCTTGAATGGGACTATGCGTTTGTATAATATTATCAATTTTGGAGGTGAACAATTCAAGGAACTTGTTGCAGTTGTTGTCTGTATGAGAATAGTATGGAGTGATCTGAGGTTTGAGAATGTGACTTACTGTAGAGAAGAGCTGCTTGGAGTTACCTGGGTTATTATTGATGATTGTGGAATAGTGTTCTGACCTGAACACGGAAAGGGCTTATGTGTAAGACCTTTGATGGAGGAGGAGGCCAACATATGCACCGTCAAGCCAGATTTTACGCAGGCTCGCTCCAGGATACGGCCTGACCTTTTCATTTGCCTCAGCTCCTCTGTGTACCATGGGGCCGATCGGGCGAAGGAGACTGTCCGTTTTTTCAATGGTGCAAGAAAGTCCATGATGGAGGCGAGACTGTTATTGTAAAAACCCACAAGACTGGAGACTAAGGAGGCTGTAGGTGGAAGAAGAAGCTGGAGATGATGATCGGTGTTTGTTAGGTTCCTGACAGTTACTGTACGGTTTGGTTTTGTGTAGGGAAATGGTAGAGGGAGTTTCATGCTAACTGCCTGATGGCCAGATACACTAGTGTCTTTCAGGGGAGTCGATGATAACTTGGCCCAGGGTATGGCCTTTATTCTGGGTGGAGACATTGACATGTTGGGTGAGGTTGAAGCAGTCTAATACTTTTTTAAATTCTGTGGCTGGTCGATTGGAGGGGGAGTCCATATGGAAATTAAAATCACCAATAACTAAAATGTTTTTGTAAGATGAACAGAATGAAATGAAGAAATTGTGTATATCTGTAATAAATGTTGGTTGAGGTTCTGGAGGACGGTAAATAAGAGTTGAGTAATAGATTTTCAAACGAACATACATTTGGGGTAGACAGAAGGCTCAACTCAATGTCACTGTGGTGTAAAACAGCGAGGCCACCACCACAACCAGTTGTCCGGGCTTTGCTCAGGTAAGTATACCCAGTGGGGAAAGTCTCATTTAGCGCTGTATAAATGTCAGGCTGCTGCCCCGTTTCTGTGAGGCAGAGAATGCCCTTAATGTGTTCGTGGATAAATACAGATTTATTGGATACAGTTTGTACATTTAATTGTTCAAATAGGCTATAATTTGTAGAGTCCTGTTTGGGGACACTGTGATCCACTCCACATTTTGCAGTGTGCTGGCTCATATCTGTGCTCGTTGTTGTTGGGCTCTGATGACGTGCAGGTGTTGCAGGACGGGACGTTCAGCTGACCACAGGGATGTTATGGAGCTGTGGTCGCCAGGTGAGGACAGATTGAACCTTCTGCCAGACCTTTGTAAGGGGGGGCCGACGAGGGTGATCGAGGTCTTTGTGTGGTTCTTTGCTGGTGTGGTGACGCTGGAGTTCCATTGAGCTGCCGAACATGCCTGTGCTCAAGCTGCCTGATGCTAGCGTTAGCCAGGATACCAACAACGATGGATGACGATCAGACAAGCCTAGATGATTCAAGACAGGAGAACTGGAACCCAGCAAATGCCAGAGCTGCTGTTAGTACGTTTTCAGAGGTGAGTGCGGCTTGCTGATGGACCACATACTCGAAAAAGCCTAAAAACTTAAAGAAGCATAAAAACACACACTTCAACTGTCACTTACTTAAACATGAGCATTAATAACAGCAGTTTTTGCACGGTTTTTGGGGGGGTGCAAAGAAGCGGCGAACAGTCAACGCCAGCGTCCTCTCTCAACTTAAACAGGTCTGACATCAAAAGATATCAACACACCTTTTCAAACCAATCACTTTTGTCTGCTCAGTTGAGCAGCTGGCCTTTTGTCTACGCACGCGAGGAGCTGCTTGCACTCTCCTTGCCCCCAGCGCTATGGGGGAGCGCGGCCGGACATTCCCGTGGAACTACGGAAAAAGCGCCGGGGATGCCGTGTCGGCACAAAGATGAAAGAGCGGAGATGAAAATTCAAGCCTGCAATTCCCTCTGTCCTCATGGGGAACGTGCGGTCGTCGGCAAATAAAATGGACAAATTGTTCGAACTCGTTCGAACTCAGAAAGAGTATGCCTTGTGCAGTACCATGTGCTTTACGGAGACTTGGTTACACGTGACTTACCGGACCACAGTGCGTCACTACCCGGCTTCACAACCTCACGGGCGGATAGAGACACGCTCCTGAGTGGTAGGAAGAAAGGCCGGATTGCCATCTTGGTGAACGAGACGTGGTGTAATCCTGAACGTTTTACTGTCAATGAGTGTGTTTGTATGTTGGACATCAAATTTCTGGCTGTTAAAATTCGACCATATAATTTGCAAAGGGCGGCAACAGACAAACACCCCGATGTCGTTCTCATTTCGGGTGACTTTAATCATGCTACTTTGGACTCAATTTTACCCACTTTCCATTTGTTCCTGTTGTGAGGAGACAGTCTGTTTTAAAGAAATCAGTGGAGAGGTTGAACCAGGAAGCATGTCTCGCCCTACAAGACTTGTTTGAGACCACAGACTGGGACGTGCTCTGTAAACCTCATGGGACAGACTGATAGCATCACAGACTACATTAATTTCTGTGAGGACTCCATCATCCCTACAAAAACTGTCCACTGTTACCCAAATAACAAGCCCTGGATCACCAGCCAGCTAAGGGTTCTGCTGAATAAAAAAAAGCTAGCCTTCAGATCTGGTCATCGGGACGAGTTGAGGGGGATACTGTGGCAGCCTAAAGATCAGTTCTTCAATAACAAAGCCAAACTGCTGAATGGGGGTGTAGATAGAGCCAAAAAACTGAATTTGTTTTTCAATAGATTTAGCACTGCACCCCTTACTGACGCTCCCCCCACTACTCCTGTCCTCACACCTGCCCAGACGATCAATCCACAAACTCCTAGAGACACACTCCTGAGCGGTAGGAAGAAAGGCGGGATTGCCATCTTGGTGAACGAGACGTGGTGTAATCCTGAACGTTTTACCGTAATGGAGTGTGTTTGTATGTCGAACATCGAACTTCTGGCTGTTGGAATTCGACCATATTATTTGCCAAGGGAGTTCACTTCTGTAATCTTCATTGGAGTGTACATCCCTCCTTCTGCACACGAGGCGGCAACAGACAAACACCCCGATGTCGTTCTCATTTCGGGTGACTTTAATCATGCTACTTTGGACTCAATTTTACCCACTTTCCATTTGTTCCTGTTGTGAGGAGACAGTCTGTTGTAAAGAAATCAGTGGAGAGGTTGAACCACGAAGCATGTCTTGCCCTACAGGACTCTTTTGAGACCACAGACTGGGACGTGCTCTGTAAGCCTCATGGAGCAGACATTGATAGCATCACAGACTATATTAATTTCTGTGAGGACTCCATCATCCCTACAAAAACTGTACATTGTTACCCAAATAACAAGCCCTGGATCATGTTGCGTTTGGACCAGTTGTTCCTCCCAGGGAATTCAAGTTGCTGGTCACTCCCAAGCTCTTTTATGACAGTAAAGCTGAGTAGAAGAACCACCAGAGACAGAATAGGTATTTTGTAATTTTATTTCCAAAGCCTTTGGAAATAAACTTGAGACCAAATCCCGAACAGAAGCGCTCACTCGCACAGCTAAATTGGTCTAACTTTTCATAAGGCAAAACTTCTTCTTTTATCTGTCTCTCCTGCCCCCACCCTCCTTGTCCCTTTCTCCACAGCTGGGCAAAGGGAAAGAAAAGAGAAATAATTTATTACTACTCCCCCTTTCTCCCCGCTCACTCCAGGTTCCTTTTGTTTATTATCTAAAGTCGGTTTTAGACGAGAAACAGAAAAAATCTCCACCTTCACATTCTCAAAAGTTGGCACACAGTACTTGCAGACAACCAAAAGATAACAAATAAAGAACACTAGCTGTTTTGTACTATGACTACGGTTAAAAAGAAGTAACACACAAATATGGATATATCTAATTATCTGCCTCTGTCAATCACCAGCCAGCTAAAGGTTCTGCTGAATAAAAAGAAGCTAGATTCCAGATCTGGTCATCGGGACGAGTTGAGGAGGATACTGTGGCAGCCTAAAAATCAGTTCTTCAATAACAAAGCCAAACTGCTGAATGGGGGTGTAGATAGAGCCAAAAAACTGAATTTGTTTTTCAATAGATTTAGCACAGTGCCCCTTACTGGCGCTCCCCCCACTACTCCTGTCCTCACACCTACCCAGACGATCAATCCACAAACTCCTAGAGACACGCTCCTGAGCGGTAGGAAGAAAGGCGGGATTGCCATCTTGGTGAACGAGACGTGGTGTAATCCTGAACGTTTTACCGTAAAGGAGTGTGTTTGTATGTCGAACATCGAACTTCTGGCTGTTGGAATTCGACCAACATATTATTTGCCAAGGGAGTTCACTTCTGTAATCTTCATTGGAGTGTACATACCTACTTCTGCAGACGAGGCGGCAGCTTGCGACACCATTCATCCCCAACGACATCCTCGGCTCAGATCCCACGTCAGAGCAAGAAAAAACTCAACCCAATGGGATCACAATGAGGAACCTTGGAGGGGACAGCAGATGTGGGGACCCTCCCCCCAACCTTCCCAATCCCCCCGGACGACCGGTGCAATGGGCGTCGAGTGGATCTAGCATAATATTGTGAGAGTCCAGTCCATAGTGGATCTAACATAATAGTGATAGTCCAGTCCATAGTGGGGCCAGCAGGAGATCATCCTGAGTGGAAACAGGTCAGCAGCGCAGAGACGTCCCCAACTGATGCACAGATGAGTGGTCCACCCTGGGTCCTGACTTTGGACAGCTAGCGGTTCATCTGTGGTCACCGATTCTGTGCAGAGCGGAAAAGAAACGGCAGATCAACTGGTCTAAAAGGGGGGTCTATTTAAAGGCTATAGTATACAAATGAGTTTTAAGATGGGACCTAAATGCTTCTACTGAGGTAGCATCTCTAACTGTTACCGGGAGGGCATTCCAGAGTACTGGAGCCCGAATAGAAAACGCTCTATAGCCCGCAGACTTTTTTGGGACTCTGGGAATCATCATCCCCAACTGATGCACAGATGAGTGGTCCACCTTGGGTCCTGACTTTGAACAGCTAATGCATCATCTGTGGTCACCTGATAACCTCTCCACACAGGAGAGACGGCAGATCAACTGGTCAAAAAGGGGCGTTTGTTTAAAGGCTGGAGTATACAGATGAGTTTTAAAATGGGACTTAAATGCTTCTATTGAGGTAGCATCTCTAACTGTTCCAGAGTACTTGAGCCCGTATAGAAAACGTTCTATAGACGTTTTTGGGGCTCAGGGAATCACTAATAAGCCAGAGTTCTTTGAACGCAGATTTCTTGCCGGGACAAATGGTACAATAGTATTTTATACGTAAGTAGTAAAACCTTAAAGTTACATCTTAAGTGCACAGGAAGCCAGTGTAGGTGAGCCAGTATAGGCGTAATATGATCAAACTTTCTTATTCTTGTCAAAAGTCGAGCGTTCGCATTTTGTACCAACTGTAATCTTTTAATGCTAGACATAGGGAGACCCGAAAATAATACGTTACAGTAATCGAGACGAGACGTAACGAACGCATGAATAATGATCTCAGCGTCGCTAGTGGACAAAATGGAACGAATTTTAGCGATATTACGGAGATGAAAGAAGGCTGTTTTAGTAACACTCTTAATGTGTGACTCAAACGAGAGAGTTGGGTCGAAGATAATACCCAGATTCTTTACCGAGTCGCCTTGCGTAATTGTTTGGTTGTCAAATGTTAAGGTGGTATTATTCAATACCGTATTTTTCGGACTATAAGTCTTATACTCAGGAGCGACTTATGTGTGAAATTATTAACACATTACCGTAAAATATCAAATAATATTATTTAGCTCATTCACGTAAGAGACTAGAGGTATAAGATTTCATGGGATTTAGCGATTAGGAGTGACAGATTGTTTGGTAAACATATAGCATGTTCTATATGTTACAGTTATTTGGATGACTCTTACCATAATATGTTACATTAACATACCAGGCACGTTCTCAGTTGGTTATTTATGCCTCATATAACGTACACTTATTCAGCCTGTTGTTCACTATTCTTTATTTATTTTAAATTGCTTTTCAAATGTCTATTCTTGGTGTTGGCTTTTATCAAATAAATTTCCCCAAAAAATGCGACTTATACTCCAGTGCGACTTATATATGTTTTTTTCCCTTTTTGTTATGCATTTTCGGCCGGTGCGACTTATACTCCGGAGCGACTTATACTCCGAAAAATACGGTAGGTGTCGGTGTCTAGCAGGACCGATAATCAGCATTTCCGTCTTCTTAGCGTTGAGTTGCAAAAAGTTAGACGTCTTGTACTAGCAGTTTTTTATTTTATTTAGACTGCACAAAAATAAACAAAGACAGGTGTTCCTGTCTTACATAAGGATTGTGAATGATAGGCAAACTTAAAAAAAAGTGTACTTCCCCTTTAAGTACACTGTTTTAACAGAGATATTTTCTGTAAGAGTTTGTTGAGGACTTCACAGAAAGAGTGGCAGGAAGAGCGTATTTTGTCTTGACAGTTTGAGTACTACTTTCATACTCACATGACAAGGTTTGTGTTTTTATGATCAGAAGACAGCGGGTTGTTATATTTGACAATGTCACTGTGGTGAAAGCTTATTATTTTCAGTTTTGAGAACCAGTTCACAACACGGGTGTCATTCGTCCTATTTAAAGGGGAATTGTACTTTTTGGGGACTTTCACAATCCCCATGTAAGACAAAAAAACGTACGTTATCTCTTTTTTAATGCGCTCTAATTTGTAGTATATGGCAAGTACATATGGGGTGTCGAATGTAAAAGTTCAGTCACACTTTTGACTCACTTTTATCAGATTTAGCAAATTTTCATCACACTTAAGTCCAAATTAAATCTTGACTCTAAATGTTATTATGATCTAAATGTTAAATCTAAACCTACATCTTAAAATATAAATATATATATATATATATATATATACACACATATATATACATATATATATATATATATGTATGTGTGGGGAAAAAAATCAGAAGACTACTTCATCTCTACAGGCCTGTTTCATGAGGGGGTTCCCTCAATCATCAGGAGATTTTTTTCCCACACATACCGTATTTTCCGCACCATAAGGCGCCCTGGGTTATAAGCCGCGCCTTCAATGAACGGCATATTTCAAAACTTTGTCCATCTATAAGCCGCCCCGTGTTGTAAGCCGCATCTAACTGCGCTAAAGGAATGTCAAAAAAACAGTCAAATAGGTCAGTCAAACTTTAATAATATATTAAAACCAGCGTGATGTGGGCGCGCATGGAATCGTATATCAACATGGACGGAGCTGCGTGAAAAAAGCCACCCGGCCTCTTCGCGTAAACTTAAACTTACCTTAACCACTCGCTCATCTTTTCTTCATCCATCCCTTCGAGTTAGCTTTTATGATGACGCCGGCTGGAAAGGTCTCTTTTGGCAAGGTCTTCCTTTTGAATATCACCATGGGTGGAAGTTTCTGGCCATTAGCATGGCAAGCTAGAACCACAGTGAAGGATGACTTCTCATTCCCTGTGGTGCGAATATTCACCGTACGTGCTCCCGTTGTATCCACAGTGCGGTTCACAGGAATATCAAAAGTCAGTGGAACCTCGTCCATGTTGATACGGTAATGTTCTCTGGCCGGATCTTTTTTTCAGCTATCTTGTTTTTACAATATGCACGGAAAGTAGCCAGCTTTTCTTGAAAGTCTTTAGGCAGTTGCTGTGAAATAGTAATCCGTGTGCGGATGGAGAGATTGCGTCTTTTCATGAACCGGATCCCTGTCGCTTAGTAGGAGCCATTTTGTGGTCTTTACAGATGTAAACACACAAAGGAAATGAAACGTACGGTAATATCCGCGCCCTTTTTCTTCTTCTACGCGGGCGGGTGGTTGCTTACAGTAGAAGAAGAAGCGCTTCCTGTTCTATGGGGGCAGGTGCTTACCTTGGCGGTTGCTTGCGTAGAAGAAGAAGCACTTCCTCTTCTACGGGGAAAAAAGATGGCGGCTGTTTACCGTAGTTGCGAGACCGAAACTTTATGAAAATGAATCTTAATATTAATCCATATATAAAGCGCACCGGGTTAAAAGCCGCACTGTCAGCTTTTGAGTAAATTTGTGGTTTTTAGGTGCGGCTAATAGTGCGGAAAATACGGTACATATATTGCGCTCTACTACGGTATCGAGCACTATTTTTTGGATAACCTTATTAAGACATATATATATATATATATATATATATATATATATATATATATATATATATATATATATATATATATATATATACATATATAAAAAATCTAAGCCTAAATCTTAAATCTAAACCTATATGTTAAATCTTGAATCTAAACTAAATGGTAAATCTAAATCTATATATGAGCACTAAATGTTAAATCTAAACCTAAATGTTCAATCTAAATGTGAGCACTAAATAGTAAATCTCTTAGAAAATTTTCAACACACTTAAAGGCCTCCTGAAATGTGATTTTCTTATTTAAACGGGGATAGCAGGTCCATTCTATGTGTCATACTTGATCATTTCGCGATATTGCCATATTTTTGCTGAAAGGATTTAGTAGAGAACATCGACGATAAAGTTCCCAACTTTTGGTCGCTGATAAAAAAGCCTTGCCTGTACCAGAAGTAGCAGACGAGTAGCGTGACGTCACAGGTTGTGGAGCTCCTCACATCTGCACATTGTTTACAATCATGGCCACCAGCAGCGAGAGCGATTCGGGCCGAGAAAGCGACGATTTCCCCATTAATTTGAGCAAGGATGAAAGATTCGTGGATGAGGAAAGTGAGAGTGAAGGACTAGAGGGCAGTGGGAGCGATTCAGATAGGGAAGATGCTGTGAGAGGCGGGTGGGACCTGATATTCAGCTGGGAATGACTAAAACAGTAAATAAACACAAGACATATATATACTCTATTAGCCACAACACAACCAGGCTTATATTTAATATGCCACAAATTAATCCCGCATAACAAACACCTCCCCCTCTCCCGTCCATATAACCTGCCAATACAACTCAAACACCTACACAACACACTCAATCCCACAGCCCAAAGTACCGTTCACCTCCCCAAAGTTCATACAGCACATATATTTCCCCAAAGTCCCCAAAGTTACGTACGTGACATGCACATAGCGGCACGCACGTACGGGCAAGCGATCAAATGTTTGGAAGCGTACTCACGGTACTGTGTCTGCGTATCCAACTCAAAGTCCTCCTGGTAAGAGTCTCTGTTTTCCCAGTTCTCCACAGGCCAATGGTAAAGCTTGACTGTCATCTTCCGGGAATGTAAACAATGAAACACCGGCTGTGTTTGTGTTGCTGCAGCCGCCCGCAATACACCGCTTCCCACCTACAGATTTCTTCTTTGCTGTCTCCATTGTTCATTGAACAAATTGCAAAAGATTCACCAACACAGATGTCCAGAGTACTGTGGAATTTTGCGATGAAAACAGACGACTTAATAGCTGGCCACCATGCTGTCCCAAAATGTCCTCTACAATCCGTGACGTCACGTGCCGGCGTCATCATACAGAGACGTTTTCAGCAGGATATTCCGCGCCAAATTTAAAATTGCACTTTAGTAAGCTAACCCGGCCGTATTGGCATGTGTTGCAATGTTAAGATTTCATCATTGATATATAAACTATCAGACTGCGTGGTCGGTAGTAGTGGGTTTCAGTAGGCCTTTAAGTCCACATTAAATGTTGACTCTAAATGTTATGATCTAATTGTTAAATCTAAACCTACATCTTAAAATATAAATCTATATGATATATATATATATATATATATATATATATATATATATATATATATATATATATATACATATATATATATATATTAAATCTAAACCTAAATCTTAAATCTAAACTAAATCTTAAATCTAAATCTAAATATGATTGCTAAATGTTAAATCTAAACCTAAATGTTAAATGTAAATGTGAACGTTAAATGTTGACTCTCAACCTAAATGTTAAATCTAAACCTAAATGTTACATATATTCCTGAATGTTAACTCCAAGCCTAAATCTTAAATCGAAACCTATATGTTAAATCTAAGCCTAAATCTTGAATCCAAACTAAATGTTAAATTTAAATCTAAATATAAGCGCGAGGTGTTAAATCTAAACCTAAATGTTAAATCTAAATGTGAGCGCTAAATGTTGAATCTCAACCTAAATGTTAAATATATTTGAGGAGTTTGCCCTCTAGTGGGTTCTGCCAGGAGAGCCCGGGATTCAGGGTATAACACTGTTTTATTTTCATAAATATCAAATAGTCTTCTGCTTTCCAGCACAAAGTATTTTCCTCCTGCGTCCGCTCATCAGCACCTCCAAATCCAACTACGTGTCTCGTTCCGGCTGCTGCTAATAAAGGCGACAGGTGATTAGATAACAAGGTCCACCTGGGCCATCCACTCACCTGTCGCTGTCTTCGAGGCCAGTCCTTGCACACCCCGTTCCGTGGCAGGCCCGCAGGCCACGCCCCCCTCCACAATATGTGTGAATGTTAAATCTAAACCTAAATCTTAAATCTAAACCTATATGTTAAATCCAAACCTAAATATTGAATCTAAACTAAATGTTACATTTAATATAAATATGAGCGCTAAATGTTAAATATCAACCTAAATGTTAAATCGTCATCGCAGGGCCAACACAGACAGACAAACAACTTTCACACTTGCGCTCACACACTAATAAATCTTAAATCTAAATATAGCGCTTAATGTTAAAACTAAACCTATATGTTAAATAGAACCCTAAATCTAAAATCTAAGTATGAGCGCTTAATCTCTCACCAAGTGAACAGATGAATATTTATAAAATGTCAATATTCCACAAATATTCCAAAGCCTCTCATCTTCCTTATGTTCAGGCTCAAAAATATAAGGTTCTGGGTCATCATTTGTGTCAAAATTGTTTTTGACTTTCATGAACTCTGTCATGATTAGTAGTAGTTAGACTTAGACTTAGACTTGGACAAACTTTAATGATCCACAAGGGAAATTGTTCAACACAGTAGCTCAGTTACAATGATGGAAATGTGTAAGGATGGAAAGGACAATGCAGGTATAAATAGACTAAATATAGCGATATGAAATATACAAACCCCGTTTCCATATGAGTTGGGAAATTGTGTTAGATGTAAATATAAACGGAATACAATGATTTGCAAATCATTTTTAACCCATATTCAGTTGAATATGCTACAAAGACAACATATTTGATGTTCAAACTGATAAACATTTTTTTTTTGCAAATAATCATTAACTTTAGAATTTGATGCCAGCAACACGTGACAAAGAAGTTGGGAAAGGTGGCAATAAATACTGATAAAGTTGAGGAATGCTCATCAAACACTTATTTGGAACATCCCACAGGTGAACAGGCAAATTGGGAACAGGTGGGTGCCATGATTGGGTATAAAAGTAGATTCCATGAAATGCTCAGTCATTCACAAACAAAGATGGGGCGAGGGTCATCACTTTGTCAACAAATGCATGAGCAAATTGTTGAACAGTTTAAGAAAAACCTTTCTCAACCAGCTATTGCAAGGAATTTAGGGATTTCACCATCTACGGTCCGTAATATCATCAAAGGGTTCAGAGAATCTGGAGAAATCACTGCACGTAAGCAGCTAAGCCTGTGACCTTCGATCCCTCAGGCTGTACTGCATCAATAATCGAAATCAGTGTGTAAAGGATATCACCACATGGACTCAGGAACACTTCAGAAACCCACTGTCAGTAACTACAGTTGGTCGCTACATCTGTAAGTGCAAGTTAAAACTCTCCTATGCAAGGCGAAAACCGTTTATCAACAACACCCAGAAACGCCGTCGGCTTCGCTGGGCCTGAGCTCATCTAAGATGGACTGATACAAAGTGGAAAAGTGTTCTGTGGTCTGACGAGTCCACATTTCAAATTGTTTTTGGAAACTGTGGACGTCGTGTCCTCCGGACCAAAGAGGAAAAGAACCATTCGGATTGTTACAGGCGCAAAGTTGAAAAGCCAGCATCTGTGATGGTATGGGGGTGTATTAGTGCCCAAGACATGGGTAACTTACACATCTGTGAAGGTGCCATTAATGCTGAAAGGTACATACAGGTTTTGGAGCAACATATGTTGCCATCCAAGCAACGTTACCATGGACGCCCCTGCTTATTTCAGCAAGACAATGCCAAGCCACGTGTTACATCAACGTGGCTTCATAGTAAAAGAGTGCGGGTACTAGACTGGCCTGCCTGTAGTCCAGACCTGTCTCCCATTGAAAATGTGTTGTGCATTATGAAGCCTAAAATACCACAACGGAGACCCCCGGACTGTTGAACAACTTAAGCTGTACATCAAGCAAGAATGGGAAAGAATTCCACCTGAGAAGCTTAAAAAATGTGTCTCCTCAGTTCCCAAACGTTTACTGAGTGTTGTTAAAAGGAAAGGCCATGTAACACAGTGGTGAACATGCCCTTTCCCAACTACTTTGGCACATGTTGCAGCCATGAAATTCTACATTAATTATTATTTTCAAAAACATCAAATATCTTGTCTTTGTAGTGCATTCAATTGAATATGGGTTGAAAATGATTTGCAAATCATTGTATTCCGTTTATATTTACATCTAACACAATTCCCCAACTCATATGGAAACGGGGTTTGTAAAATATATTTGTTATTGTTGTTGTTATTATTGAAAGAAATAGCAAACATTGTGATACGCCTGTGAAATTAATGCGCTGCCGTATGCTTAATATTAGCAAAATACCAAAATATTACATGTTATTATTACTGTGCCTGTTACTATATTACATAGCTACTTACAGTATGTATATACAACATTGATGGAGGTTTATGAATGTTTTTTTATGGCGCTATATACCATACTTGCCAACCTTGAGACCTCCGATTTCGGGAGGTGGGGGGTGGGTGGGGCTGGGCGTGGTCGGGGTCTGACGGGGGCGTGGTTGGGGGCGTGGCTAAAAGGGGAGGAGTATATTTACAGCTAGAATTCACCAAGTCAAGTATTTCATATATATATATATATATATATATATATATATATATATACATATATATATATACATATATATATATATATATATGTATGTGTGGGAAAAAAAATCACAAGACTATTTCATCTCTACAGGCCTGTTTCATGAGGGGGTTCCCTCAATCATCAGGAGATTTTAAAATCTCCTGATGATTGAGGCCTGTAGAGATGAAACAGTCTTGTGATTTTTTTTCCCACACATACATATATTGCGCTCTACTACGGTATCGAGCACTATTTTTTGGATAACCTTATTAAGACATATATATATATATATATATATATATATATATATATATATATATATTTATATAAAATAAATACTTGAATTTCAGTGTTCATTTATTTACACATATACACACACATAACACTCATCTACTCATTGTTGAGTTAAGGGTTGAATTGTCCATCCTTGTTCTATTCTCTGTCACTATTTTTCGAACCATGCTGAACACCCTCTCTGATGATGCACTGCTGTGTGGCACGCACAAAAGTGCTTTCATCAAATGCACTAGATGGCAGTATTGTCCTGTTTAAGAGTGTCACAACATTGCTGTTTACGGCAGACGAACTGCTTTACGGTATACAAAAAAGTGACTGCTGTTGTTGTGTGTTGTTGACACGCTGGGAGGACGTTAATGAAACTGCCTAACAATAAACCCACATAAGAAACCAAGAACTCGCCCTCCATCATTCTATAGTTATAACGTGATTAGGCAGGTACGCTTTTTTATATTGTGGAGGACCTGAGTCCGCCTGAATTTCGGGAGATTTTCGGGAAAAAATTTGTCCCGGTAGGTTTTCGGGAGAGGCGCTGAATTTTGGGAGTCTCCCGGAAAATCCGGGAGGGTTGGCAAGTATGCTATATACAGCACATTTTATTACCTCCATTGTGAGCTGACTCTTGCTGGCGTTTATTTATGAGTTAGAATGCATTAAAAAATACATGTCACCTAACAAAAGGACTGTGAATGAACGGTACAATTCAAAAATTCCCCTTTATTGGTGGCTTCAGTCCTCCTATTTTTATATCATAAATTAGTTAGCACTTAACACAAACCAGCCAGAATATTTGTTGAATAAATAACAATAGCCAAGTTGATAAATGTTTGTCGAATAATTAATTATTTATGAAGCCTAAGTTGGTCTAATGCAGTGGTCGGCAACCCGCGGCTCTAGAGCCGCATGCGGCTCTTTAGCGCCGCCCTAGTGGCTCTCTGGAGCATTTTAAAAAATGTATGAAAAATGGAAAAAGATGAGGGGAAAAAAATCTATTTTTTGTTTTAATATGGTTTCTGTAGGAGGACAAACATGACACAAGCCTCCCTAATTGTTACAAAGCACACTGTTTATATTAAACATGCTTCACTGATTCGAGTATTTGGCGAGCGCCGTTTTGTCCTACTAATTTTGGCGGTCCTTGAACTCAGCTTAGTTTGTCTACATGTATAACTTTCTCCGACTTTATAGGACGTGTTTTATGCCACTTCTTTTTCTGTCTCATTTTGTCCACCAAACTTTCCACAGAGGTGAGTTTTGTTGATGTTATTGACTTGTGTGGAGTGCTAATCAGACATATTTGGTCACTGCATGACTGCAAGCTAATCGATGCTAACATGCTATTTAGGCTAGCTATTTGTACATATTGCATCATTATGCCTCATTTGTAGCTATATTTGAGGTCATTTAGTTTCCTTTAAGTCCTCTTAATTCAATTTATATCTCATGGCACACTATCTGTATGTATTTTTGCGGCTCCAGACAGATTTGTTTTTGTATTTTTGGTCCAATATGGCTCTTTCAACATTTTGGGTTGCCGACCCCTGGTCTAATGAATAATATTTGTATTCTTTGACATACACTTATGGATCTCTCAATTGAACAAAGGTGCATCGAATGTGATAGGAAATTATAATAAAATACTAAAATTATAGAAAATTAAAGCTGCAAGCAGCGTTGTTCGGGCCCGCGGATTTGGCAGGTGCTAGTCCTAAGTGTCCCAATACTTTTGTCTACTTTTAGTCTGAAGTGTCCCAAGACTTTTGTCTAGTGTACCTACCTTGTCTGCATTGTGTGGGCACGTTGGTGCTTCCTGCTTTTGAGCAGCCATCTTAAAAAAACAGCACCGCAGGAGCATCAGTGCAGCGGGTCTTTGAAGGGTCATAAAATCAAAACCGGAGCAGGTATCACAAAACGGTTCTGTTATTCTATGCACAAGGGTGTAATCTCTCTCCTGTGTTATTTTGAAGCCGAAACGACAAACGCGCTCAGAGGAGATAGTTTTTGAAGGAAGGTGACCGGTTTTTACTAAAAAATTGTTTTGAAGGGGGAATAGCAAACATCCTGTAGATTTTTGCGGGGGGTTGTCAATTTATGAAATGTAGGTCTAAGTGAGACCTACATAGAGGTTTTTGTTTGATGTCTCTCCGACCTTCCCAGTGGGAGTTACAGGCAGTTTTGTAGTTATTGTCTTCCGAGGAGCAGTTTTTTGTCCGTTTTATTAAAAAATTGCTGTAGAGCACAATTTTTAGATTTGGGGTTAGGTTTTTTCATTAGATCACAGTTTTAGCCAGTCCTGATGTGTGTGTAAAGTTTGGTGAGTTTTGAAGCATGTTAAGGGGGTCAAATTACAGCTCAAAGAGGCAAAATTGACTGTTTTTAGTACTTTTTTCTCTTGAAGGGGGAATTGCCAACTTCCTGTTGATTTTGGCCCGAGAATGTACCATTAATGAAATGTAGGTGTAAGTCAGACCTACATAGAGGTTTTTGTTTCATGTCTCTCCGACCTTTCTAGTGGGAGTTACAGGCAGTCTAGTTTCTTTTTTTCCTAGGGGGCGCTAGAGTGCAATTTTTATTTTTGGGGTTTGGTTTTTTCATCAAAAGGCAATTTTCGCAGGTCCTGATGTGTGGGTCAAATATGGTGAGTTTTGAAGCATGTTAAGTGGGTCAAATTAGTGCTCGAAGAGGCGGCCGGTATAATAATAATAATAAAACGGACGAAAAACAATAGGGCCCGCCATGGCCCATTGCAAAAGGACTCCATGAAATGTAGGTCTAAGTGAGACCTACATAGAGGTTTTTGTTTGATGTCTCTCCGACCTTCCCAGTGGGAGTTACAGGCAGTTTTGTAGTTATTTTCTTCCGAGGAGCAGTTTTTTGTCCGTTTTATTAAAAAATTGCTGTAGAGCACAATTTTTAGATTTGGGGTTAGGTTTTTTCATTAGATCACAGTTTTAGCCAGTCCTGATGTGTGTGTAAAGTTTGGTGAGTTTTGAAGCATGTTAAGGGGGTCAAATTACAGCTCAAAGAGGCAAAATTGACTGTTTTTAGTACTTTTTTCTCTTGAAGGGGGAATTGCCAACTTCCTGTTGATTTTGGCCCGAGAATGTACCATTAATGAAATGTAGGTGTAAGTCAGACCTACATAGAGGTTTTTGTTTCATGTCTCTTCGACCTTCCTAGTGGGAGTTACAGGCAGTCTAGTTTCTTTTTTTCCTAGGGGGCGCTAGAGTGCAATTTTTATTTTTGGGGTTTGGTTTTTTCATCAAAAGGCAATTTTCGCAGGTCCTGATGTGTGGGTCAAATATGGTGAGTTTTGAAGCATGTTAAGTGGGTCAAATTAGTGCTCGAAGAGGCGGCCGGTATAATAATAATAATAAAACGGACGAAAAACAATAGGTCCTTATGTCCCATTGCATAAGGACTCCCTGTGGGAGTCCTTTTGCAATGGGCCATGGCGGGCCCTAACTAGTTGAGAAAGTGAACCTCTACACAATTATGTATCTTTTAAATATGATATGAAGGCGCAGGGAGGAGACGGGGAGGGGGGAGCCTGAAGCGAAAAAGAATTGTTGAGAGCGTGTAGTTTCGGGAAGCATGAGCATCCGAGTTGTCATAAGAAAATGGCTATTTCATGTTCTCCCTCGGTCACTGTGCAGTAGATCGTGGCTATTGACCTCCCTGTTGGATCAGAGGCAAGCATCCATCATCTCCAGGAGACAGATTAACATGGCAGCCTGTTCTTAGCTCATCCATCAAGGCATCACGTGGCCCCCCCCCAACAGTAACCAGGTAAGTACACACTCGTCCCCGAGACGTTGAATTAATCATAATTGGACTGCGGTTCATAATAAGGGATTTAAGAAAAGAGTGATGTGGGATTTGTATGTAAATTTGATACTGTAAAAGTGTGATGAGCCTGTCGCCTGTCAGACAGGCTGTCCAATGCCATTCAGTCTCAGGCTTATATTCAAAGTCATCAAACTGACACCTGAAAAGGTCTTTGGAGAAAATGCAAGGAGACTGATGGCGGTGTGCTTTGAGGGTGGTCTACGTTACAAATACACCAGATGAAGTCAATTATAGAGACATTAACTGATAAGGTTGCTTGTGCCATGTCTTGTTTTTCCTGTGTTTTCAGTGTTCCTTTCCTCTGGTTGCTAGGGTCGCTGATGAACACTCCGGCCCTGATTGGGACTTGCACCTGTGCTCAATGGCAATCATGCCCCTTTTTTAGCATACTTGCCAACCCTCCCGAATTTTCCGGGAGACTCCCGAAATTTAGCACCTCTCCCGAAAACCTCCCGGGGACAAATATTATCCCGAAAATCTCCCGATTTTCAGCCGGAGCTGGAGGCCACGCCCCCTCCAGCTCCATGCGGACCTGAGTGAGGACAGCCTTTTTTTCACGACGGGAGGACAACAGGGTGACAAGAACTAAATCATCCAGACTAGAGATAAATTGTATTATTATGTTTATCTTACCTAAAAATAAATATATTTATTAATTTAAAAAAAAAAAAACTAAATACATTTTTACTATATTTTGCTAAAAACATCAAAATTAATTGTATTTTTATTTGTATTTTTTCTGATTCCTTATTACATCCAGCCATGGAATTATACATTAAAATAAACATATTTGAAATAATTAATTTTAAATTATCATAATAATTCATTTAAAATGACCATATTTAATTATTAAAATAATTGCTTGTTTATCAACAACTTTAGCATTTTATTCATTACATTTTGAAGCTCTCAGAAGCCAAGTTATGTTATATTACTTAAGATTTATTTATGCAAGTTTGAAGTATCAATTATCTAAACACAGTTTTGTTTGCATATTTTCAGGATGTAGATATACAGTATGTATATATATATATATATATATATATATACACAGGTAAAAGCCAGTAAATTAGAATATTTTGAAAAACTTGATTTATTTCAGTAATTGCATTCAAAAGGTGTAACTTGTACATTATATTTATTCATTGCACACAGACTGATGCATTCAAATGTTTATTTCATTTAATTTTGATGATTTGAAGTGGCAACAAATGAAAATCCAAAATTCCGTGTGTCACAAAATTAGAATATTACTTAAGGCTAATACAAAAAAGGGATTTTTAGAAATGTTGGCCAACTGAAAAGTATGAAAATGAAAAATATGAGCATGTACAATACTCAATACTTGGTTGGAGCTCCTTTTGCCTCAATTACTGCGTTAATGCGGCGTGGCATGGAGTCGATGAGTTTCTGGCACTGCTCGGGTGTTATGAGAGCCCAGGTTGCTCTGATAGTGGCCTTCAACTCTTCTGCGTTTTTGGGTCTGGCATTCTGCATCTTCCTTTTCACAATACCCCACAGATTTTCTATGGGGCTAAGGTCAGGGGAGTTGGCGGGCCAATTTAGAACAGAAATACCATGGTCCGTAAACCAGGCACGGGTAGATTTTGCGCTGTGTGCAGGCGCCAAGTCCTGTTGGAACTTGAAATCTCCATCTCCATAGAGCAGGTCAGCAGCAGGAAGCATGAAGTGCTCTAAAACTTGCTGGTAGACGGCTGCGTTGACCCTGGATCTCAGGAAACAGAGTGGACCGACACCAGCAGATGACATGGCACCCCAAACCATCACCCAACCATGCAAATTTTGCATTTCCTTTGGAAATCGAGGTCCCAGAGTCTGGAGGAAGACAGGAGAGGCACAGGATCCACGTTGCCTGAAGTCTAGTGTAAAGTTTCCACCATCAGTGATGGTTTGGGGTGCCATGTCATCTGCTGGTGTCGGTCCACTCTGTTTCCTGAGATCCAGGGTCAACGCAGCCGTCTACCAGCAAGTTTTAGAGCACTTCATGCTTCCTGCTGCTGACCTGCTCTATGGAGATGGAGATTTCAAGTTCCAACAGGACTTGGCGCCTGCACACAGCGCAAAATCTACCCGTGCCTGGTTTACGGACCATGGTATTTCTGTTCTAAATTGGCCCGCCAACTCCCCTGACCTTAGCCCCATAGAAAATCTGTGGGGTGTTGTGAAAAGGAAGATGCAGAATGCCAGACCCAAAAACGCAGAAGAGTTGAAGGCCACTATCAGAGCAGCCTGGGCTCTCATAACACCTGAGCAGTGCCAGAAACTCATCGACTCCATGCCACGCCGCATTAACGCAGTAATTGAGGCAAAAGGAGCTCCAACCAAGTATTGAGTATTGTACATGCTCATATTTTTCATTTTCATACTTTTCAGTTGGCCAACATTTCTAAAAATCCCTTTTTTGTATTAGCCTTAAGTAATATTCTAATTTTGTGACACACGGAATTTTGGATTTTCATTTGTTGCCACTTCAAATCATCAAAATTAAATGAAATAAACATTTGAATGCATCAGTCTGTGTGCAATGAATAAATATAATGTACAAGTTACACCTTTTGAATGCAATTACTGAAATAAATCAAGTTTTTCAAAATATTCTAATTTACTGGCTTTTACCTGTATATATCCATCCATCCATCCATTTTCTACCGCTTATTCCCTTTGGGGTCGCAGGGGGTGCCGGAGCCTATCTCAGCTACAATCAGGCGGAAGGCGGGTTACACCCTGGACAAGTCGCCACCTCATCGCAGGGCCAACACAGATAGACAGACAACATTCACACTCACATTCACACACTATTTCATACATATATATATATATATATATATATATATATATATATATATATATATATATATATATATATTTCATATATATATATA